>NW_027593227.1:0-30000 GCF_964213995.1 Mustelus asterias
CAGCACGGGGTTAGATACAGAGTAATGCTCCCTCTACACTGTCCCCATCAAACACTCCCAGGACAGGTACAGCACGGGGTTAGATACAGAGTAAAGCTCCCTCTACACTGTCCCCCATCAAACACTCCCAGGACAGGTACAGCACGGGGTTAGATACAGAGTAAAGCTCCCTCTACACTGTCCCCATCAAACACTCCCAGGACAGGTACAGCACGGGGTGAGATACAGAGTAAAGATTTTGTGTCGAATGTTGAGTTCTCATGTCATGGTTAATTTTATCTCACTTCTGTCTCTCTCTCCGCCTCTCTCTCTCTCCGCCTTTCTCTCCATCTCTCTCTCTCTCTCGTCTCTCTCTCTCCGTCTCTCTCTCTCTCTCGTCTCTCTCTCTCTCTCTGTCTCTCTCTCTCTCCGTCTCCGTCTCTCTCTCTCTCTCCGTCTCTCTCTCGCCGTCTCTCTGTCTCTCGCCGTCTCTCTCTCTCTCTCCGCCTCTCCCTCTCGCCGTCTCTCTCCCTCTCGCCGTCTCTCTCCCTCTCGCCGTCTCTCTCCCTCTCGCCGTCTCTCTCCCTCTCGCCGTCTCTCTCTCTCTCTCGCCGTCTCTCTCTCTCTCTCGCCGTCTCTCTCTCTCGCCGTCTCTCTCTCTCTCGCCGTCTCTCTCTCTCTCTCGCCGTCTCTCTCTCTCTCGCCGTCTCTCTCTCTCTCGCCGTCTCTCTCTCCCACTCGCCGTCTCTCTCTCCCTCTCGCCGTCTCTCTCTCTCGCTCTCGCCGTCTCTCTCTCTCTCGCCGTCTCTCTCCCTCTCGCCGTCTCTCTCTCCCTCTCGCCGTCTCTCTCTCCCTCTCGCCGTCTCTCTCTCCCTCTCGCCGTCTCTCTCTCTCGCTCTCGCCGTCTCTCTCTCTCTCGCCGTCTCTCTCTCTCTCGCCATCTCTCTCTCTCTCGCCGTCTCTCTCTCTCTCTCGCCATATCTCTCTCTCTCTCTCGCTGTCTCTCTCTCTCTCTCGCCGTCTCTCTCCCTCTCGCCGTCTCTCTTTCCCTCTCGCCGTCTCTCTCTCTCTCGCCGTCCCTCTCTCTCTCGCCGTCCCTCTCTCTCTCGCCGTCTCTCTCTCTCTCGCCGTCTCTCTCCCTCTCGCCGTCTCTCTCTCCCTCTCGCCGTCTCTCTCTCTCTCGCCGTCTCTCTCCCTCTCGCCGTCTCTCTCTCTCTCGCCGTCTCTCTCCCTCTCTCGCCGTCTCTCTCCCTCTCGCCGTCTCTCTCCCTCTCGCCGTCTCTCTCTCCCTCTCGCCGTCTCTCTCTCCCTCTCGCCGTCTCTCTCTCCCTCTCGCCGTCTCTCTCTCCCTCTCGCCTCTCTCTCTCGCTCTCGCCGTCTCTCTCTCTCTCTCGCCATCTCTCTCCCTCTCGCCGTCTCTCTCCCTCTCGCCGTCTCTCTCCCTCTCGCCGTCTCTCTCCCTCTCGCCGTCTCTCTCCCTCTCGCCGTCTCTCTCTCCCTCTCGCCGTCTCTCTCCCTCTCGCCGTCTCTCTCTCTCTCTCTCTCGCCGTCTCTCTCTCTCTCTCTCGCCGCCTCTCTCTCTCTCTCTCGCCGTCTCTCTCTCTCTCTCTCGCCGTCTCTCTCTCTCTCTCGCCGTCTCTCTCTCTCTCTCTCGCCGTCTCTCTCTCCATCTCGCCGTCTCTCTCTCTCTCTCTCTCTCTCGTCTCTGTCTCTCTCGCCGTCTCTCTCTCTCGCCGTCTCTCTCTCTCTCTCGCCGTCTCTCTCTCTCTCTCGCCGTCTCTCTCTCTCTCGCCGTCTCTCTCTCTCTCTCTCCGTCTCTCTCCCTCTCGCCATCTCTCTCTCTCTCGCCGTCTCTCTCTCTCTCGCCGTCTCTATCCCTCTCGCCGTCTCTCTCTCTCCCTCTCGCCGTCTCTCTCTCTCTCCATCTCGCCGTCTCTCTCTCCATCTCGCCGTCTCTCTCTCCATCTCGCCGTCTCTCTCTCTCTCGCCGTCTCTCTCTCTCTCTCTCTCTCTCTCTCGCCGTCTCTCTCTCTCTCGCCGTCTCTCTCTCTCTCGCCGTCTCTCTCTCTCTCTCGCCGTCTCTCTCTCTCTCTCGCCGTCTCTCTCTCTCTCTCGCCGTCTCTCTCTCCATCTCGCCGTCTCTCTCTCTCTCGCCGTCTCTCTCTCTCTCTCTCTCTCTCCGTCTCTGTCTCTCTCGCCGTCTCTCTCTCTCTCGCCGTCTCTCTCTCTCTCGCCGTCTCTCTCTCTCTCGCCGTCTCTCTCTCTCTCTCGCCGTCTCTCTCTCTCTCTCGCCGTCTCTCTCTCTCGCCGTCTCTCTCTCTCTCTCGCCGTCTCTGTCTCTCTCGCCGTCTCTCTCTCTCCCTCTCGCCGTCTCTCTCTCCATCTCGCCGTCTCTCTCTCCATCTCGCCGTCTCTGTCTCTCTCGCCGTCTCTGTCTCTCTCGCCGTCTCTGTCTCTCTCGCCGTCTCTCTCTCTCTCGCCGTCTCTCTCCCTCTCGCCGTCTCTCTCTCTCTCGCCGTCTCTCTCTCTCTCGCCGTCTCTCTCCCTCTCGCCGTCTCTCTCCCTCTCGCCGTCTCTCTCTCTCTCGCCGTCTCTCTCTCTCTCGCCGTCCCTCTCTCTCTCTCTCTCTCGCCGTCTCTCTCTCCATCTCGCCGTCTCTCTCTCCATCTCGCCGTCTCTCTCTCTCTCTCGCCGTCTCTCTCTCTCTCGCCGTCTCTCTCTCTCTCTCTCTCTCTCTCCGTCTCTCTCCCTCTCGCCGTCTCTCTCCCTCTCGCCGTCTCTCTCCCTCTCGCCGTCTCTCTCTCTCTCGCCGTCTCTCTCTCTCTCGCCGTCTCTCTCCCTCTCGCCGTCTCTCTCCCTCTCGCCGTCTCTCTCCCTCTCGCCGTCTCTCTCCCTCTCGCCGTCTCTCTCCCTCTCGCCGTCTCTCTCTCTCTCTCTCGCCGTCTCTCTCTCTCTCTCTCGCCGTCTCTCTCTCCATCTCGCCGTCTCTCTCTCCATCTCGCCGTCTCTCTCTCTCTCGCCGTCTCTCTCTCTCTCGCCGTCTCTCTCTCTCTCTCTCTCGCCGTCTCTCTCTCTCTCGCCGTCTCTCTCTCTCTCGCCGTCTCTCTCTCTCTCTCGCCGTCTCTCTCTCCATCTCGCCGTCTCTCTCTCTCTCGCCGTCTCTCTCTCTCTCTCTCTCCGTCTCTGTCTCTCTCGCCGTCTCTCTCTCTCTCGCCGTCTCTCTCTCTCTCGCCGTCTCTCTCTCTCTCGCCGTCTCTCTCTCTCTCGCCGTCTCTCTCCCTCTCGCCGTCTCTCTCCCTCTCGCCGTCTCTCTCCCTCTCGCCGTCTCTCTCCCTCTCGCCATCTCTCTCTCTCTCTCTCGCCGTCTCTCTCTCCATCTCGCCGTCTCTCTCTCCATCTCGCCGTCTCTCTCTCCATCTCGCCGTCTCTCTCTCTCTCGCCGTCTCTCTCTCTCTCTCTCTCTCTCTCGCCGTCTCTCTCTCTCTCGCCGTCTCTCTCTCTCTCGCCGTCTCTCTCTCTCTCGCCGTCTCTCTCTCTCTCGCCGTCTCTCTCTCTCTCTCGCCGTCTCTCTCTCCATCTCGCCGTCTCTCTCTCTCGCCGTCTCTCTCTCTCTCTCTCTCTCTCTCTCCGTCTCTGTCTCTCTCGCCGTCTCTCTCTCTCTCGCCGTCTCTCTCTCGCCGTCTCTCTCTCTCTCGCCGTCTCTCTCTCTCTCTCTCGCCGTCTCTCTCTCTCTCTCGCCGACTCTCTCTCTCTCGCCGTCTCTCTCTCTCTCGCCGTCTCTCTCTCTCTCGCCGTCTCTCTCTCTCTCGCCGTCTCTCTCTCTCTCCGCCGTCTCTCTCTCTCTCTCGCCGACTCTCTCTCTCTCTCGCCGTCTCTCTCTCTCTCGCCGTCTCTCTCTCTCTCGCCGTCTCTCTCTCCCTCTCGCCGTCTCTCTCCCTCTCGCCGTCTCTCTCTCTCGCCATCTGTCTCTCTCCATCTCGCCGTCTCTCTCTCTCTCGCCGTCTCTCTCTCTCTCGCCGTCTCTCTCTCTCTCGCCGTCTCTCTCTCTCTCGCCGTCTCTCTCTCTCTCGCCGTCTCTCTCTCTCTCGCCGTCTCTCTCTCTCTCGCCGTCTCTCTCTCTCTCGCCGTCTCTCTCTCTCTCGCCGTCTCTCTCTCTCTCTCGCCGTCTCTCTCTCTCGCCGTCTCTCTCTCTCTCTCTCTCCGTCTCTGTCTCTCTCGCCGTCTCTCTCGCCGTCTCTCTCTCTCTCGCCGTCTCTCTCTCTCTCTCGCCGTCTCTCTCTCTCTCTCGCCGTCTCTCTCTCTCTCTCGCCGTCTCTCTCTCTCTCTCTCTCTCCTCGCCGTCTCTCTCTCTCGCCGTCTCTCTCTCTCTCTCGTCTCCTCTCTGGGGGTCTCTCTCGCGTCTCTCTCGCCGTCTCTCTCTCTCTCGCCGTTCTTCTCTCTCTCTCTCTCGCCGTCTCTCTCTCTCTCTCGCCGTCTCTCTCTCTCTCCGTCTCTCTCTCCTCTCGCCGTTCCCTTCTCCTCTCGCCGTCTCTCTCTCTCTCGCCGTCTCTCTCTCTCTCGCCGTCTCTCTCTCTCTCTCTCTCGCCGTCTCTCTCTCTCTCGCCGTCTCTCTCTCTCTCTCGCCGTCTCTCTCTCTCTCGCCGTCTCTCTCTCTCTCGCCGTCTCTCTCTCTCTCGCTGTCTCTCTCTCTCTCGCCGTCTCTCTCTCTCTCGCCGTCTCTCTTTCTCCTCTCTCCTCTCTGTCTCTCTCGCCGTCTCTCTCTCTCTCGCCGTCTCTGTCTCTCTCTCCGTCTCTCTCTCTCTCCGTCTCTCTCTCTCTCGCCGTCTCTCTTCTCTCTCTCTCTCTCTCTTCCGTCTCTCTCTCTCTCCCGTCTCTCTCTCTCTCGCCGTCTTCTCTCTCTCTCTCCTCCGTCTCTCTCTCTCTCTCCGTCTCTCTCTCTCTCGCCGTCTCTCTCTCTCTCTCTCCGTCTCTCTCTCTCTCCGTCTTCTCTCTCTCTCCGTCTCTCTCTCTCTCGCCGTCTCTCTCTCTCTCGCCGTCTCTCTCTCTCTCGCCGTCTCTCTCTCTCTCGCCGTCTCTCTCTCTCATCGCCGTCTCTCTCTCTCTCCGTCTCTCTCCCTCTTGCCGTCTCTCTCTCTCTCGCCGTCTCTGTCTCTCTCGCCATCTCTCTCTCTCTCTCTCCGTCTCTCTCTCTCTCCGTCTCTCTCTCTCTCCGTCTCTCTCTCTCTCCGTCTCTCTCTCTCTCGCCGTCTCTCTCTCTCTCCCGCCGTCTCTCTCTCCCGCCGTCTCTCTCTCTCCCGCCGTCTCTCTCTCTCCCGCCGTCTCTCTCTCTCTCGCCGTCTCTCTCTCTCTCGCCGTCTCTCTCTCTCTCGCCGTCTCTCTCTCTCTCGCCGTCTCTCTCTCTCTCGCCGTCTCTCTCTCTATCGCCGTCTCTCTCTCTATCGCGTCTCTCCCATCTCGCCGTCTCTCGCCGTCTCTCTCTCTCTCGCCGTCTCTCTCTCTCTCGCCGTCTCTCTCTCCATCTCGCCGTCTCTCTCTCTCTCGCCGTCTCTCTCTCTCCATCTCGCCGTCTCTCTCTCTCTCGCCGTCTCTCTCTCCCTCTCGCCGTCTCTCTCTCTCTCGCCGTCTCTCTCTCTCCATCTCGCCGTCTCTCTCTCTCCATCTCGCCGTCTCTCCTCTCTCCATCTCGCCGTCTCTCTCTCTCCATCTCGCCGTCTCTCTCTCTCTCTCGCCGTCTCTCTCTCTCTCCGCCGTCTCTCTCTCTCTCTCGCCGTCTCTCTCTCTCTCTCGCTGTCTCTCTCTCTCGCCGTCTCTCTCTCTCTCTCGCCGTCTCTCTCTCTCTCTCTCGCCGTCTCTCTCTCTCTTCTCGCCGTCTCTCTCTCTCTCTCGCCGTCTCTCTCTCTCCCTCTCGCCGTCTCTCTCCCTCTCGCCGTCTCTCTCCCTCTCGCCGTCTCTCTCCCTCTCGCCGTCTCTCTCCCTCTCGCCGTCTCTCTCCCTCTCGCCGTCTCTCTCCTTCTCGCCGTCTCTCTCTGTCTCGCCGTCTCTCTCTCTGTCTCGCCGTCTCTCTCTCTCTCTCGCCGTCTCTCTCTCTCTCTCGCCGTCTCTCTCTCTCTCTCGCCGTCTCTCTCTCTCTCTCGCCGTCTCTCTCTCTCTCTCGCGTCTCTCTCTCTCTCTCGCCGTCTCTCTCTCTCTCTCGCCGTCTCTCTCTCTCTCTCGCCGTCTCTCTCTCTCTCTCCCGTCTCTCTCTCTCTCTCGCCGTCTCTCTCTCTCGCCGTCTCTCTCTCTCTCTCGCCGTCTCTCTCTCTCTCGCCGTCTCTCTCTCTCTCTCGCCATCTCTCTCTCGCCGTCTCTCTCTCTCTCTCTCGCCGTCTCTCTCTCTCTCTCGCCGTCTCTCTCTCTCTCTCGCCATCTCTCTCTCGCCGTCTCTCTCTCTCTCTCTCGCCGTCTCTCTCTCTCTCTCGCCGTCTCTCTCTCTCTCTCGCCGTCTCTCTCTCTCTCTCGCCGTCTCTCTCTCTCTCTCTCCGTCTCTCTCTCTCTCTCTCCGTCTCTCTCTCTTTCTCCATCTCTCTCTCTCTCTCTCTCTCCGTCTCTCTCTCTCTCTCCCTCCAGTTCCGGGAGATGACATACACGGGAGTGGGACATGCGACGGTGAATGATATGGTGATGAATTCATGCCGGTAAGTCTCCCAGGTCACTGGTGAGGGTCTCTGCGGGATCCACTGGTTCGGCGTTGGGACACCCCCCTCACCACCCTCCACTGCCCCCCCCCCCCCCCCCCACCCCCCCATGAAACCTCCACCCCCTCTTTCACCAACAACTGCCGAAACCAGTTCAACATTCCCGCTCCGACTCTCACCAACTTTTATAGATGCCCCATAGAAAGCAGTCTTTCCGAATCGGTCGGAACGTGACCTCAGACTTTTGTATCTTTTTCCCGACGGAAGAAGGTGGAAGAGAGAATGTCCGGGGTGCGTGGGGGGGGTCCTTAATTATGCCGGCTGCTTTTCCCCCGAGGCAGCGGGAAGTGTAGACAGAGTCAATGGATGGGAGGCTGGTTTGCGTGATGGATTGGGCTACATTCACGACCCTTTTGTAGTTCCTTGTGGTCTTGGGCAGAGCAGGAGCCCCAGACCGAGCTGTGATACAACCAGAAAGAATGCTTTCTATGGGGCATCTGTAAAAGTTGGTGAGAGTCGTAGCTGACGTGCCAAATTTCCTTCGTCTTCTGAGAAGGTCGAGGCGTTGGTGGGGCTTTCTTAACTATAGTGTCGGCGTGGGGGGGACCAGGACAGGTTGTTGGTGATCTGGACACCTAAAAACCTGAAGCTCTCTCGACCCTTTCTACGTCACGTCCCCCATCCCTTGAGCAGGGAATGACGGGGGTGTGGGAGGGCGGGATTGTGTGGGATCTCAAAAGAGTTTCTGTTCACTTGCATTTTTCATTTGTTAACCTAACTTTTCATCATTTATATTTTCCCCTCTCCCCGTCTCTCTCTCTCCCCCGTCTCTCTCTCTCCCCGTCTCTAACTCTCTCCCGTCTCTCTCTCTCTCCCCCCGTCTCTCTCTCTCTCCCGTCTCTCTCTCTCCCCGTCTCTCTCTCTCCCCGTCTCTCTCTCTCCCCGTCTCTCTCTCCCCCGTCTCTCTCTCTCCCGTCTCTCTCTCTCCCCCGTCTCTCTCTCTCCCCCGTCTCTCTCTCTCCCCCGTCTCTCTCTCTCCCCCGTCTCTCTCTCTCCCCCCGTCTCTCTCTCCCCCCGTCTCTCTCTCTCTCCCCCGTCTCTCTCTCTCTCCCCCGTCTCTCTCTCTCTCCCGCCTCTCTCTCTCTCCCCGTCTCTCTCTCTCTCCCCCGTCTCTCTCTCTCTCCCCCGTCTCTCTCTCTCTCCCCCCCGTCTCTCTCTCTCTCCCCCGTCTCTCTCTCTCTCCCCCGTCTCTCTCTCTCTCCCCCGTCTCCTCTCTCTCTCCCCCGTCTCTCTCTCTCCCCCGTCCTCTCTCTCTCCCCCGTCTCTCTCTCTTCCCCGTCTCTCTCTCTTCCCGTCTCTCTCTCTTCCCCGTCTCTCTCTCTCCCCGTCTCTCTCTCTCCCCCGTCTTTCTCTCTCCCCCGTCTCTCTCTCTCCCCCGTCTCTCTCTCTCTCCCCCGTCTCTCTCTCTCTCCCCCGTCTCTCTCTCTCCCCCGTCTCTCTCTCTCTCCCCCGTCTCTCTCTCTCCCCCGTCTCTCTCTCTCCCCTGTCTCTCTCTCTCCCCCGTCTCTCTCTCTCCCCCGTCTCTCTCTCTCCCCCGTCTCTCTCTCTCCCCCGTCTCTCTCTCTCCCCCGTCTCTCTCTCTCCCCCGTCTCTCTCTCTCCCCCGTCTCTCTCTCTCCCCCGTCTCTCTCTCTCCCCCGTCTCTCTCTCTCTCCCCCGTCTCTCTCTCTCCCCCGTCTCTCTCTCTCCCCCGTCTCTCTCTCTCCCCCGTCTCTCTCCCTCCCCCGTCTCTCTCTCTCCCCCGTCTCTCTCTCTCCCCCGTCTCTCTCTCTCCCCCGTCTCTCTCCCCCGTCTCTCTCTCCCCCGTCTCTCTCTCTCCCCCGTCTCTCTCTCTCCCCCGTCTCTCTCTCTCCCCCGTCTCTCTCTCTCCCCCGTCTCTCTCTCTCCCCCGTCTCTCTCTCTCCCCCGTCTCTCTCTCTCCCCCGTCTCTCTCTCTCCCCCGTCTCTCTCTCTCCCCCGTCTCTCTCTCTCTCCCCCGTCTCTCTTTCTCTCCCCGTCTCTCTCTCTCTCCCCCGTCTCTCTCTCTCTCCCCCGTCTCTCTCTCTCCCCCGTCTCTCTCCCTCCCCGTCTCTCTCTCTCCCCCGTCTCTCTCTCTCCCCCGTCTCTCTCTCTCCCCCGTCTCTCTCTCTCCCCCGTCTCTCTCTCTCTCCCCCGTCTCTCTATCTCCCCCGTCTCTCTCTATCTCCCCCGTCTCTCTCTATCTCCCCCCGTCTCTCTCCCCCGTCTCTCTCTATCTCCCCCGTCTCTCTCTATCTCTCCCGTCTCTCTCTCTCCCCCTGACAGGAAGCGTTTTGTCTCCCCCATTCTGGATGAAGGCTTCAGCGAGATTCTACGCATCAATTTCTTGCCTCGTTTCACGGACCCTAAGTTGGAAACAGCCTATCGCCTCTTCTCCGAGGGTTAACACTCGTACCTCCCCCTCCCGGACCCCCCCTCCTTCCCCCGCCGACCCACCTCCCGCTCCCGGACCCCCCCTCCTTCCCCCGCCGACCCACCTCCCGCTCCCGGACCCCCCCTCCTTCCCCCGCCGACCCACCTTCCGCGTGAGGCAGAGAGGAATGGGGAGGGGGGGGGTCTGTGAAAGAGGGAGCCCGCCACCATTCGCCAGACCGGATCGATTCCCTGCGACTGAAGGGGAACTGAGCGACCGCTGCCCCCCCCCAGCCTACCCGGGGTGGAGTTGCCCCCGCTCGCTTGTGGGAGGATTCACTCTGGCAGGGGCGTCTGTCTGACTCTCTCTGTCTGACTCTCTCTGTCTGACTCTCTCTGTCTGACTCTCTCTGTCTGACTCTCTCTGTCTGACTCTCTCTGTCTCTCTCTCTCTGTCTGACTCTCTCTGTCTGACTCTCTCTGTCTGACTCTCTCTGTCTGACTCTCTCTGTGACTCTCTCTGTCTGACTCTCTCTGTCTGACTCTCTCTGTCTGACTCTCTCTGTCTGACTCTCTCTGTCTGACTCTCTCTGTCTGACTCTCTCTGTCTGACTCTCTCTGTCTGACTCTCTCTGTCTGACTCTCTCTGTCTGACTCTCTCTGTCTGACTCTCTCTGTCTGACTCTCTCTGTCTGACTCTCTCTGTCTGACTCTCTCTGTCTGACTCTCTCTCTCGGTCTCTCTCTCGGTCTCTCTCTCTCGGTCTCTCTCTCTCGGTCTCTCTCTCTCGGTCTCTCTCTCTGTCTCTCTCTCGGTCTCTCTCTCTCGGTCTCTCTCTCGGTCTCTCTCTCTCTCGGTCTCTCTCTCTCTCGGTCTCTCTCTGTCTCTCTCTGTCTCTCTCTCGGTCTCTCTCTCTCTCGGTCTCTCTCTCTCTCTCTCGGTCTCTCTCTCTCTCTCGGTCTCTCTCTCTCTCGGTCTCTCTCTCTCTCGGTCTCTCTCTCTCTCTCGGTCTCTCTCTCTCTCTCGGTCTCTCTCTCTCTCTCGGTCTCTCTCTCTCTCTCGGTCTCTCTCTCTCTCTCTGTCTCTCTCTCTCTCTCCCGGTCTCTCTCTCCCAGTCTCTCCCTCTCGGTCTCTCTCTCCCGGTCTCTCTCTCCCGGTCTCTCTCTCCCGGTCTCTCTCTCCCGGTCTCTCTCTCCCGGTCTCTCTCTCCCGGTCTCTCTCTCCCGGTCTCTCTCTCCCGGTCTCTCCCTCTCGGTCTCTCTCTCCCGGTCTCTCTCTCCCGGTCTCTCTCTCCCGGTCTCTCTCTCCCGGTCTCTCTCTCCCGGTCTCTCTCTCCCCCGGTCTCTCTCTCCCGGTCTCTCTCTCCCGGTCTCTCTCTCCCGGTCTCTCTCTCCCGGTCTCTCTCTCCCGGTCTCTCCCTCTCGGTCTCTCTCTCTCTCGGTCTCTCTCTCTCGGTCTCACTTGGGGTGAGGCAGGGGGGGTTACGAGCAGGGTGAGAGCAGGAGCGAGAGTGAGGAGACTATGAGCCACGGAGAAACAGATCGAGGAATAACAACCGAGACCTCACCCTGTTTGTGAGTCGGGTTTATGCAAGTTGCAATAAAATTAGCGCTAAGGTTTATTCGAATCCGAGACTCCTTATTTGATTTGATTAATTGTCACATGTATTGGGATACAGTGAAAAGTATTGTTTCTTGCGCGCTGTACAGACAAAGCATACCGTTCATAGAGAAGGAAAGGAGAGAGTGCAGAATGTAGTCATAGCTATACTAACGGGGCGGCACGGTGGCACAGTGGGTTAGCACTGCTGCCTCACAGCGCCAGGGACCCGGGTTCGATTCCAGCCTCGGGTCACTGTCTGTGCGGAGTCTGCACGTTCTCCCCGTGTCTGCGTGGGTTTCCTCCGGGTGCTCCGGTTTCCTCCCACAGTCTGAAAGACGTGCTGGTTAGGGTGCATTGTCCGTACTAAATTCTCCCTCAGTGTTACCCGAACAGGAGTGTGGCGACTAGGGGATTTTCACAGTAACTTCATTGCAGTGTTAATGTAAGCCGACTTGTGACACTAATAAATAAATCTTTCTTCACAGAGCATACTGTTCATAGAGTACGGAGGAGAGAAGGGAAGGAGAGAGTGCAAAACCTAGTGTTACAATCATAGCTGGGGTGTAGACACCGGAGAGAGTCCACACAGACAGTGACCCGATCCGGGAATCGAACCCGGGTCCCTGGTGTTGTGAGGCAGCAGCGCTAACCCACTGTGTCGCCTGTATTGGGGTACAGTGAAAAGTATTGTTTCTTGCGCACTATACAGACAAAGCATACTGTTCATAGAGAAGGAAAGGAGAGGGTGCACAATGTAGTGTTACAGTCACATCTAGGGTGTAGAGAAAGATCAGCTTAATGCGAGGTAGGTCCATTCAAAAGTCTGACAGCAGCAGCAGGGAAGAAGCTGTTCCTGAGTCGGTCGGTACGTGACCTCAGACTTTTGTATCTTTTTCCTGACGGAAGAAGGTGGAAGAGAGAATGTCCGGGGTGTGTGGGGGGGGTCCTTAATTATGCCGGCTGCTTTTCCCCGAGGCAGCGGGAAGTGTAGACAGAGTCAATGGATGGGAGGCTGGTTTGCGTGATGGATTGGGCTACATTCACGACCCTTTTGTAGTTCCTTGCGGTCTTGGGCAGAGCAGGAGCCCCAGACCGAGCTGTGATACAACCAGAAAGAATGCTTTCTATGGGGCATCTGTAAAAGTTGGTGAGAGTCGTAGCTGACATGCCAAATTTCCTTAGTCTTCTGAGAAAGTAGAGGCATTGGTGGGGCTTTCTGAACTACTTACTCAGTTAATAGAACATAGAACATTACAGTGCAGTACAGGCCCTTCGGCCCTCGATGTTGTGCCGACCAGTGGAACCAATCTAAAGCCCCTCTAATCTACACTATTCCAATATCATCCATATGTTTATCCAATAACCATTTGAATGCTCTTAATGTTGGCGAGTCCACTACTGCTGCAGGCAGGGCATTCCACGCCCTTACTACTCCCTGAGTAAAGAACCTACCTCTAACATCTGTCCTATATCTCTCACCCCTCAATTTAAAGCTATGTCCCCTCGTGCTAGCCATCACCATCCAAGGAAAAAGGCTCTCACTATCCACCCTATCTAATCCTCTGTCTGCCTCTATTAAGTCACCTCTTAACCTTCTTCTCTCTAACGAAAACAACCTCAAGCCCCTCAGCCTTTCCTCATACCGATCTTCCCACCATACCAGGCAACATCCTGGTAAATCTCCTCTGCACCCTTTCCAACACTTCCACATCTTTCCTATAATACGGCGATCAGAACTGTACGCAATACTCCAAGTGCGGCCGCACCAGAGTTTTGTACAGTTGCAGCATGACCTCCTGGCTCCGAAACTCAATCCCTCTACCAATAAAAGCTAACACACCGTACGCCTTCTTAACAACCCTATCAACCTGGGTGCCAACTTTCAGGGATCTATGCACATGGACACCCAGATCTCTCTGTTCATCCACACTACCAAGTATCTTACCATTAGCCCAGTACTCTGTATTCCTGTTACTCCTTCCAAAGTGAATCACCTCACACTTTTCCGCATTAAACTCCATTTGCCACCTCTCAGCCCAGCTCTGCAGCTTATCTATGTCCCTCTGTAACCTGCCACTTCCCTCCACACTGTCCACAACTCCACCGATTTTAGAGTCACCCGCAAATTTACTAACCCATCCTTCTACGCCCTCATCCAGGTCATTAATAAAAATGACAAACAGCAGTGGCCCCAAAACAGATCCTTGTGGTACACCACTAGTAACTGAACTCCAGAATGAACATTTCCCATCAACCACCACCCTCTGTCTTCTTACAGCTAGCCAATTCCTGATCCAAACCACTAAATCACCCTCAATCCCATGTGTCCGTATTTTCTGCAAAAGCTTACCATGGGGAACCTTATCAAACGCTTTGCTGAAATCCATATACACCACATCAACCGCTTTACCCTCATCCACCTCTTTGCTCACCTTCTCAAAGAACTCAATAAGGTTTGTGAGGCACAACCTACCCTTCACAAAACCGTGCTGACTATCCCTAATCAAATCATTCCTTTCTCGGTGATTATAAATCCTATCTCTTATAATCCTTTCCAATACTTTGCCCACAACAGAAGTAAGGCTCACCGGTCTATAATTACCAGGGTTGTCTCTACTCCCCTTCTTGAACAAGGGGACAACATTTGATATCCTCCAGTCTTCTGGCACTGTTCCTGTAGACAATGACGACACAAAGATCAAAGCCAAAGGCTCTGCAATCTCCTCTCTAGCCTCCCAGAGAATCCTAGGATAAATCCCATCCGGCCCAGGGGACTTATCTATTTTTACCCTTTCCAGAATTGCTAACACCTCCTCCTGATGAACATCAATCCCGTCCAGTCCAACAGCCTGCATCTCAGTACTCCCCTCAACAACACTGTCCCTCTCCAGTGTGAATACCAACGAAAAATATTCATTTAGCGCCTCTCCTATCTCTTCAGACTCCACGCACAACTTCCCACTCCTGTCCTTAACTGGCCCTAATCTTACCCTAGTCATTCTTTTACTCCTGACATACCTATAGAAAGCTTCAGGGGTTTCCTTGATCCTACCTACCATGTCCCCTCCTGGCTCTTCTTAACTCTTTCTTTAGGTCCTTCTTGGCTAACTTGTAACTCTCAAGCGCCCTAACTGAGCCTTCACGTCTCATCTTAACATAAATCTCCTTCTTCCTCTTCACAAGAGATTCAACCTCCTTAGCAAACCATAGTTCCCTCACACGTCTGCTTCCTCCCTGCCTGACAGGTACATATTTATCAAGGACGTGTAGTAGCTGTTCCTTGAACAAGTTCCACATTACAGTTGTGCCCATCTCCTGCAGTTTCCTTCCCCAACCTATGCCATCTAAATCTCGCCTAATCGCATCATAATTTCCTTTCCCCCAGCTATAAATCTTGCCCTTTGGTATATACCTATCCCTTTCCATAGCTAAGGTAAACGTAATCGAATTGGTAATCGAATTAATGGTAGGGCGTTGGGGAGAGTTACAGAACAAAGAGATCTAGGGGTACAGATTCATAGCTCCTTGAAGGTGGAGTCACAGGTGGACAGAGTGGTGAAGAAGGCATTCGACATGCTTGGTTTCATTGGTCAGAACATTGAATACAGGAGTTGGGACGTCTTGTTGAAGTTGTACAAGACATTGGTAAGGCCACACTTGGAATACTGTGTACAGTTCTGGGGCTTCCAACAACAATCTCCACTTGCCTGGATGAGTGCGCCTCTCCAACAACAATCTCCACTTGCCTGGATGAGTGCGCCTCTCCAACAACAATCTCCACTTGCCTGGATGAGTGCGGCTCTCCAACAACAATCTCCACTTGCCTGGATGAGTGTGCCTCTCCAACAACAATCCCCACCTGCCTGGATGAGTGAGGCTCTCCAACAACAATCTCCACTTGCCTGGATGAGTGCGCCTCTCCAACAACAATCTCCACTTGCCTGGATGAGTGCGGCTCTCCAACAACAATCTCCACTTGCCTGGATGAGTGCGCCTCTCCAACAACAATCTCCACTTGCCTGGATGAGTGCGCCTCTCCAACAACAATCTCCACTTGCCTGGATGAGTGCAACTCCCAACAACAATCTCCACTTGCCTGGATGACTGCGCCTCTCCAACAACAATCCCCACCTGCCTGGATGAGTGCGCCTCTCCAACAACAATCTCCACTTGCCTGGATGAGTGCAACTCCCAACAACAATCTCCACTTGCCTGGATGAGTGCACCTCTCCAACAACAATCTCCACTTGCCTGGATGAGTGCGCCTCTCCAACAACAATCTCCACTTGCCTGGATGAGTGCGGCTCTCCAACAACAATCTCCACTTGCCTGGATGAGTGCACCTCTCCAACAACAATCTCCACTTGCCTGGATGAGTGCGCCTCTCCAACAACAATCTCCACTTGCCTGGATGAGTGCACCTCTCCAACAACAATCTCCACTTGCCTGGATGAGTGCACCTCTCCAACAACAATCTCCACTTGCCTGGATGAGTGCGCTTCTCCAACAACAATCTCCACTTGCCTGGATGAGTGCGCTTCTCCAACAACAATCTCCACTTGCCTGGATGAGTGCGCCTCTCCAACAACAATCTCCACTTGCCTGGATGAGTGCGGCTCCCAACAACACTTGAGAAGCTCGACACCATCCAGGACAAAGCAGCTCCACGGCCCCCGCTCGATCGACACGCTAACCACCAACATTCACTCCCTCCACCACCCACGCACAGCGGCAGCCGTGTGTACCGTCTACAAGATGCACCGCAGCGACTCGCCGAGGCTCCTTCGACAGCACCTTCCAAACCCGCCACCTCTACCATCGAGAACAGCGGTCTCCAAACTCCGATCGGGAAGCAGCCTGCTGCGGGCTGGATTTGGCCCGCAGGCCGTAGTTTGGAGACCCCTGATCTAGAAGGACAGGGGAGGGGGGGGGGGGGGCAGCAGATACCTGGGGGACACCACCACCTGGAGGTTCCCCCTCCGAGTCACTCACCATCCCGACTTGGAAATATCTGTGGCTGGGGTCGAAATCCCGGAACTCCCTTCCTAACAGCGCTGTAGGTGTACCTACACCACACACAGGGACTGCGATGGGTTCAAGATGGCGGCTCACCCAGAACCCCCTGGGATAACCTTGGCAAATCCATTGGTTAGCACAGGGCTACGGTTCTGTCACACACACTATCTTTCCAGCAGCTAATCACATCACAGATACCGCTGAAATGTTCGGGCAGTAATCCTGAAACCCCAATATCGTGCAGGTGGCTAAGGCAAAAGACTGTGGGAGGGTCAGTGCCGAGGGAGCGCCGCACTGTGGGAGGGTCGGTGCTGAGGGAGCGCCGCACTGTGGGGAGGGTCAGTGCTGAGGGAGCGCCGCACTGTGGGAGGGTCAGTGCTGAGGGAGCGCCGCACTGTGGGAGGGTCAGTGCTGAGAGAGCGCCGCACTGTGGGAGGGTCAGTGCTGAGGGAGCGCCGCACTGTGGGTCAGTGCTGAGGGAGCACCGCACTGTGGGGAGGGTCAGTGCTGAGGGAGCGCCGCACTGTAAGGGAGGGTCAGTGCTGAGGGAGCGCCGCACTGTGGGAGGGTCAGTGCTGAGGGAGCGCCGCACTGTAAGGGAGGGTCGGTGCTGAGGGAGCGCCGCACTGTGGGAGGGTCGGTGCTGAGGGAGCGCCGCACTGTGGGGAGGGTCGGTGCCGAGGGAGCGCCGCACTGTGGGAGGGTCAGTGCCGAGGGAGCGCCGCACTGTGGGAGGGTGAGTGCTTAGGGAGCGCCGCACTGTGGGAGGGTCAGTGCTGAGGGAGCACCGCACTGTGGGAGGGTCAGTGCTGAGGGAGTGCCGCACTGTGGGAGGGTCGGTGCTGAGGGAGCGCCGCACTGTGGGAGGGTCGGTGCTGAGGGAGCGCCGCACTGTGGGAGGGTCAGTGCTGAGGGAGCGCCGCACTGTGGGAGGGTCAGTGCTGAGGGAGCGCCGCACTGTGGGAGGATCAGTGCTGAGGGAGTGCCGCACTGTGGGAGGATCGGTGCTGAGGGAACGCCGCACTGTGGGAGGGTCGGTGCTGAGGGAGCGCTGCACTGTGGGGAGGGTCAGTGCTGAGGGAGCGCCGCACTGTGGGAGGGTCAGTGCTGAGGGAGCGCCGCACTGTGGGAGGGTCGGTGCTGAGGGAGCGCCGCACTGTGGGAGGGTCAGTGCTGAGGGAGCGCCGCACTGTGGGAGGGTCGGTGCTGAGGGAGCGCCGCCCTGTGGGAGGGTCGGTGCTGAGGGAGCGCCGCCCTGTGGGAGGGTCAGTGCTGAGGGAGCGCCGCACTGTGGGGAGGGTCAGTGCTGAGGGAGCGCCGCACTGTGGGAGGGTCGGTGCTGAGGGAGCGCCGCACTGTGGGAGGGTCGGTGCTGAGCGAGCGCCGCACTGTGGGAGGGTCAGTGCTGAGGGAGCACCGCACTGTGGGAGGGTCGGTGCTGAGGGAGCGCCGCACTGTGTGGGAGGGTCGGTGCTGAGGGAATAAATGATTCGAATGAACATAGAAAAGCTACAGCACAAACAGGCCCTTCAGCCCACAAGTTGCGCCGAACATGTCCCTACCTACTAGGCTTACCTATAACCCTCTATCTCACTAACTTGCATGAACTTATCCAAAAGTCTCTTAAAGGACCCTATCGAATCCGCCTCCACCACCACTACCGGCAGCCGATTCCACGCACCCACCGCCCTCTGAGTGAAAAACTTACCTCCTCTGTACCTACTCCCCAGCACCTTAAACCTGTGACCTCCCGTGGCAGCCATTTCAGTAAAAGCCCTGGGAATGTGCCTGCTTCTGTTCCTCGGAGTGGCTAGAAGTGGGTAAATGGGCCAAATGGCCTGCTCTTGTTGCTGTGGTGTTTTTGTTACTATGGGTGAAGGTGTTATTCCCATGGTACAGGCAAATCAGCCAGCAGCAGCAGAGGAATTTGAATCCTTTAATCAAATCAGGTTAACCACAAGGGGGACTGGACTAGTTCCATTTTCCGAGATTCTGTATCGAGCAACTGTATCAACAGACAACAAGGCGTGTAACAACGGGAGAGAGAGAGAATGAAACAGGAGGAAAGAGAGAGAGCGCGCTGGATATACGCAGAGAGCGTCAGAGAGAAGGAGGGAGACAGAGAAAGAGAGAGACAGAGAGAGACTGGGAAAGGCAGGGGAAGAATGGAGAGAGATAGAGAGAAGGAGGGAGACAGAGAGAGATAGAGGGAGACTGGGAAAGGCAGGGGAAGAATGGAGAGAGATAGAAGGAGGGAGACAGAAAGAGAGAGATAGAGGGAGACTGGGAAAGGCAGGGGAAGAATGGAGAGAGATAGAAGGAGGGAGACAGAGAAAGAGAGATAGAGGGAGACTGGGAAAGGCAGGGGAAGAATGGAGAGAGATAGAAGGAGGGAGACAGAAAGAGAGAGATAGAGGGAGACTGGGAAAGGCAGGGGAGGAATGGAGAGAGATAGAAGGAGGGAGACAGAAAGAGAGAGATAGAGGGAGACTGGGAAAGGCAGGGGAAGAATGGAGAGAGATAGAGAGAAGGAGGGAGAGAGAGATAGAGGGAGACTGGGAAAGGCAGGGGAAGAATGGAGAGAGATAGAAGGAGGGAGACTGGGAACGGCAGGAGAAGAATGGAGAGAGATAGAGAGAAGGAGGGAGACAGAGAGAGATAGAGGGAGACTGGGAAAGGCAGGGGAGGAATGGAGAGAGATAGAAGGAGGGAGACAGAAAGAGAGAGATAGAGGGAGACTGGGAAAGGCAGGGGAAGAATGGAGAGAGATAGAAGGAGGGAGACAGAAAGAGAGAGATAGAGGGAGACTGGGAAAGGCAGGGGAGGAATGGAGAGAGATAGAAGGAGGGAGACAGAAAGAGAGAGATAGAGGGAGACTGGGAAAGGCAGGGGAAGAATGGAGAGAGATAGAGAGAAGGAGGGAGAGAGAGATAGAGGGAGACTGGGAAAGGCAGGGGAAGAATGGAGAGAGATAGAAGGAGGGAGACTGGGAACGGCAGGAGAAGAATGGAGAGAGATAGAGAGAAGGAGGGAGACAGAGAGAGATAGAGGGAGACTGGGAAAGGCAGGGGAGGAATGGAGAGAGATAGAAGGAGGGAGACAGAAAGAGAGAGATAGAGGGAGACTGGGAAAGGCAGGGGAGGAATGGAGAGAGATAGAAGGAGGGAGACAGAAAGAGAGAGATAGAGGGAGACTGGGAAAGGCAGGGGAAGAATGGAGAGAGATAGAAGGAGGGAGACAGAGAAAGAGAGATAGAGGGAGACTGGGAAAGGCAGGAGAAGAATGGAGAGAGATAGAGAGAAGGAGGGAGACATAGAGAGATAGAGGGAGACTGGGAAAGGCAGGGGAAGAATGGAGAGAGATAGAAGGAGGGAGACAGAGAAAGAGAGATAGAGGGAGACTGGGAAAGGCAGGGGAAGAATGGAGAGAGATAGAAGGAGGGAGACAGAGAAAGAAAGAGAGAGATAGAGGGAGACTGGGAAAGGCAGAGGAAGAATGGAGAGAGATAGAGAGAAGGAGGGAGACAGAGAAAGAGAGATAGAGGGAGACTGGGAAAGGCAGGGGAGGAATGGAGAGAGATAGAAGGAGGGAGACAGAAAGAGAGAGATAGAGGGAGACTGGGAAAGGCAGAGGAAGAATGGAGAGAGATAGAGAGAAGGAGGGAGACAGAGAGAGATAGAGGGAGACTGGGAAAGGCAGGGGAAGAATGGAGAGAGATAGAAGGAGGGAGACAGAGAAAGAAAGAGAGAGATAGAGGGAGACTGGGAAAGGCAGAGGAAGAATGGAGAGAGATAGAGAGAAGGAGGGAGACAGAGAAAGAGAGATAGAGGGAGACTGGGAAAGGCAGGGGAGGAATGGAGAGAGATAGAAGGAGGGAGACAGAAAGAGAGAGATAGAGGGAGACTGGGAAAGGCAGGGGAAGAATGGAGAGAGATAGAAGGAGGGAGAGAGAGATAGAGGGAGACTGGGAAAGGCAGGAGAAGAATGGAGAGAGATAGAGAGAAGGAGGGAGACAGAGAGAGATAGAGGGAGACTGGGAAAGGCAGGGGAAGAATGGAGAGAGATAGAAGGAGGGAGACAGAGAAAGAGAGATAGAGGGAGACTGGGAAAGGCAGGAGAAGAATGGAGAGAGATAGAGAGAAGGAGGGAGACAGAGAGAGATAGAGGGAGACTGGGAAAGGCAAGGGAAGAATGGAGAGAGATAGAAGGAGGGAGACAGAGAAAGAAAGAGAGAGAAAGAAAGAGAGAGATAGAGGGAGACTGGGAAAGGCAGAGGAAGAATGGAGAGAGATAGAGAGAAGGAGGGAGACAGAGAAAGAGAGATAGAGGGAGACTGGGAAAGGCAGGGGAGGAATGGAGAGAGATAGAAGGAGGGAGACAGAAAGAGAGAGATAGAGGGAGACTGGGAAAGGCAGGAGAAGAATGGAGAGAGATAGAGAGAAGGAGGGCGACAAAGATAGAGGGAGAGTGGGAAAGGCAAGGCAAGAAATCTCAGAGAGAAGGAGGAATAGAGTCAGAGAGGTTTACAGCATGGAAACAGGCCCTTCGGCCCAACTTGTACATGCCACCATTTTTTGTAAACCCCTAAGCTAGTCCCAATTGCCTGCGTTTGGCCCATATCCCTCTATACCCATCTTAACCATGTAACTGTCAACGCATTTTAAAAGACAAAATTGTACCCGCCTCTACTACTGCCTCTGGCAGCTCGTTCCAGACACTCACCACCCTCTGGGTGAAAAAATTGCCCCTCTGGACCCTTTTGTATCTCTCCCCTCTCACCTTAAACCTATGCCCTCGAGTTTTAGACTCCCCTACCTTTGGGAAAAGATATTGACTATCGAGCTGATCTGTGCCCCTCATTATTTTATAGACCTCTATAAGATCACCCCTCAGCCTCCTACGCTCCAGAGAAAAAAGTCCCAGTCTATCCAGCCTCTCCTTATAACTCAATCCATCAAGTCCCAGTAGCATCCGAGTAAATCTTTTCTACACTCTTTCTAGTTTAATAATATCCTTTCTATAATAGGGTGACCAGAACTGTACACAGTATTCCAAGTGTGGCCTTACCAATGTCTTGTACAACTTCAACAAGACGTCCCAACTCCTGTATTCAATGTTCTGACCGATGAAACCAAGCGTGCCGAATGCCTTCTTCACCACTCTGTCCACCTGTGACTCCACTTTCAAGGAGCTATAGTGATAGAGGGAAAGTGAGGGGAAGATAAATAATAAGAGGGGGAGAGAGAGAGATGGACGGATTGAGATGCAGAGACAGAGGGATAAATAGAGGGAGTTAGGGAAACAGCGAGGGAGAGAGAGGGGAAGGTAGGCTCAGAGGGAGAGAGAGAGGAAGGGAGGGAGAGACAGACAGAGAGAGGGGCAGAGAGAGAGAGGAAGAGGGACAGAGAAGATATTGAGCAATACGGAGCGTGAAAGCAGGAGAGAGAATGGGAGAATGAAAAGACCGAGAGAGAGAGGGAGAGGGGGAAAGAGAGAGAGAGAGAGACAGAAGGAGAGGGGGAAAGCCAGGGGAGGAGTTGGAGTGAGTATCAGAGAGGAGGAGGGAGAGAGAGAGATAGAGGGAGAGGGGAGAAGCCAGGGAAAGAACAAAGAACAATACAGCACAGGAACAGGCCCTTCGGCCCTCCAAGCCCGCGCCGCTCCCTGGCCCAAACTGGACCATTCTTTTGTATCCCTCCATTCCCACTCCGTTCATGTGGCTATCTAGATAAGTCTTAAACATTCCCAGTGTGTCCGCCTCCACCACCTTGCCCGGCAGCGCATTCCAGGCCCCCACCGCCCTCTGTGTAAAATGCGTCCTTCTGATATCCGTGTTAAACCTCACCCCCCCCTCACCTTGAACCTACGACCCCTCGTGAACGTAACCACCGACCTGGGAAAAAGCTTCCCACCGTTCACCCTATCTATGCCTTTCATAATTTTATACACCTCTATTAGGTCACCCCTCATCCTCCGTCTTTCCAGGGAGAACAACCCCAGTTTACCCAATCTCTCCTCATAACCAAGCCCCTCCATACCAGGCAACATCCTGGTAAACCTCCTCTGTACTCTCTCTAAAGCCTCCACGTCCTTCTGGTAGTGTGGCGACCAGAACTGGACGCAGTATTCCAAATGCGGCCGAACCAGCGTTCTATACAACTGCAACATCAGACCCCAACTTTTATACTCTATGCCCCGTCCTATAAAGGCAAGCATGCCATATGCCTTCTTCACTACCTTCTCCACCTGTGACGTCACCTTCAAGGATCTGTGGACTTGCACACCCAGGTCCCTCTGCGTATCTACACCCTTTATGGTTCTGCCATTTATCGTATAGCTCCCCCCTACGTTAGTTCTACCAAAATGCATCACTTCACATTTATCAGGATAGAACTCCATCTGCCATTTCTTTGCCCGAATTTCCAGCCTATCTATATCCTTCTGTAGCCTCTGACAATGTTCCTCACTATCTGCAAGTCCAGCCATTTTCGTGTCGTCCACAAGAATTGGAGTGAGTGTCAGAGAGGAGGAGGGAGAGAGAGACAGAAGGAGAGGGGGAAAGCCAGGGGAAGCGAAATGGAGAGAGAGGAAATAATGAGAGGGGGAGAGAGGCAGAGACGGACGGATTGAGATGCAGAGACAGAGGGAGTTGGGGAGAGAGAGATGGAATGAGAGAGAGATGAAGGTAGACGAAGGAGAGAGACAGAGGGAGAGAGAGAGGAAGGGAGTGGGAGGGAGAGACAGGGTGGGGCAAAGAGAGAGGAAGGTAGGCAGAGAGAGAGGGAAGGAGGGACGGAGAAGATATTGAGTGAGGAGGAGAGAGAAATGGGGAGAAAGACGGAGAAAGAGAAACGGAGAGAGGGCAAGATGGAGAGAGAGAGAGAAATGGGGAGAAAGAAAGATGGAGAGAGAGAGAGAAACGGGGAGAGAATTAAGTCTACAAGATTATGAGGGGCATGGACAGAGTGGATAGTCAGAAGCTTTTTCCCAGGGTGGAAGAGTCAATTACTAGGGGGCACAGGTTTAAGGTGCGAGGGGCAAGGTTTAAAGGAGATGTACGAGGCAAGTTTTTTACGCAGAGGGTGGTGGGTGCCTGGAACTCGCTGCCGGGGGAGGGAGTGGAAGCGGATACGGTAGTGAGTTTTAAGGGGCGTCTGGACAAATACATGAATAGGATGGGAATGGAGGGATACGGTCCCCGGAAGGGGAGGGGGTTTTAGTTCAGTCGGGGGCAGCATAGTCGGTGCAGGCTTGGAGGGGCTGAAGGGCCTGTTCCTGTGCTGTAATTTTCTTTGTTCTTTGAAACAGGCTGAGGGACAGAGGGGAGAGAGAGGGAGGGAGACAGAGAGAGGGACGGAGAGAAGGAGGGAGACGGAGAGAGGGACGGAGAGATAGGAGAGTGGGAAAGGGAGGGAAAGAGAAATAATGGGATGGGGAGAGAGCGGGAAAGAGAGGGAGAGATGGATGGATTGAGAAGCACTGAGAGGGAGAAAAAAGGGGGTTGGGACAGAGGGAGGGAGAGAAAAGGAGGGAGAGAGAGAAGTGGGAAGAGAGAAATGGAGAGAGAAAAATGGAGAGAAGGAGAGAGAGAAACGGGGAGAGAGGGGGGGGAGAGAGAGAAACGGGGGAATAGAGAAAAATGGCGAGGGGGGAGAGAGAGAAACGGAGAGAGAGAGAGAGAGAGAGATGGGGAGAGAGAGAAACGGAGAGAGAGAGACAGAGTGAGAGACGGAGAGAGAGAAATGGGGAGAGAGAGAAACGGAGAGACAGAGTGAGAGACGGAGAGAGAGAGAGATGGGGAGAGAGAGAAACGGAGAGAGAGAGACAGAGTGAGAGACGGAGAGAGAGAAATGGGGAGAGAGAGAAACGGAGAGAGAGACAAACGGAGAGAGAGACAGAGTGAGAGACGGAGAGAGAGAGAGAGATGGGGAGAGAGAGAAACGGAGAGAGAGAGAGAGATGGGGAGAGAGAGAAACGGAGAGAGAGAGACAGAGTGAGAGACGGAGAGAGAGAGATGGGGAGAGAGAAAAACGGGGAGAGAGACTAAAGCGGCATGGTGTTACAGAGAGCGAGAGAACATAGAGACAGAGGGACAGAGAGAGACAGACACACAAAATGAGAGAGTTCCCGCCTCTACCACACCTTCAGGCAGCACGTTCCAGACTCCCACTTCCCCCTGGGTGAAAAAGCTCTTCCCCAAACCCCCTCTGAACCTCCTGCCCCATGCCGTAAATCTACACCCCCGTTACTGACTCCCCCTACTAAGGTGTAAAGCTTCTTTCTATCTCCCCTATCTGTGTCCCTCATAATCTTGTACACTCTGATCCCATTTCCCTCCCTCAGGCTTCTCTGCTCTGAGGAGAACAACCGCAGCCTCTCTTCATAGCTGAAACGCTCCAGCCCAGGCGACATCAAAGATCAAAGAGCAATACAGCACAGGGACAGGCCCTTCGGCCCTCCAAGCCCACGCCGCTCATGTGCCCAACTAGACCATTCGTTTGTATCCCTCTATTCCCAGTCTGTTCATGTGGCTATCTAGATAAGTCTTAAACGATCCCAGCGTGTCCGCCTCAATCACCTTGCCCGGCAGCGCATTCCAGGCCCCCACCACCCTCTGTGTAAAATACGTCCCCCTGACATCTGTGTTGGACCTTGTCCCCCCTCACCTTGAACCCGTGACCCCTCGTGAACGTCACCTCCGACCTGGGAAAAAGCTTCCCACTGTTCACCCTATCTATCCCCTTCATAATTTTATACACCTCTATTAGGTCACCCCTCATCCTCCGTCTTTCCAGGGAGAAGAACCCCAGTTTACCCAATCTCTCCTCATAGCTAAGACCCTCCATAACAGGCAACATCCTGGTAAACCTCCTCTGCACTCTCTCCAAAGCCTCCACGTCCTTCTGGTAGTGCGGCGACCAGAACTGGACGCAGTATTCCAAATGTGGCCTAACCATCGTTCTATACAGCCGCAACATCATATGCCAACTTTTATATTCTATGCCCCGTCCAATAAAGGCAAGCATACCATATGCCTTCTTCACCACCCTCTCCACCTGTGCTGCCACCTTTAAGGATCTGTGGACTTGTACACCCAGGTCCCTCTGTGTGTCTATACTCCTGATGGTTCTGCCATTTATTGTATAGCTCCCCCTTACATTAGATCTACCGAAATGCTTCATAGAACCATAGAAAATTACAGCTCAGAAACAGGCCTTTTGGCCCTTCTTGTCTGTGCCGAACCATTTTATGCCTAGTCCCACTGACCTGCACTTGGACCATATCCCCCCACACCCCTCTCATCCATGAACCCGTCCAAGTTTTTCTTAAATGTTAAAAATGACCCCGCATTTACCACTTTATCCGGCAGCTCATTCCACACTCCCACCACTCTCTGCGTGAAGAAGCCCCCCCTAATATTCCCTTTAAACTTTTCTCCTTTCACCCTTAACCCATGCCCTCTGGTTTTTTTCTCCCCTAGCCTCAGTGGAAAAAGCCTGCTTGCATTCACTCTATCTATACCCATCAAAATCTTATACACCTCTATCTCACTTCGCATTTATCTGGATTAAATTCCATCTGCCATTTCTCCGCCCAATGTTCCAGCCTATCTATATCCTGCTGTATTCTCTGACAATGTTCATCACTATCCGCAACTCCAGCAATCTTTGTGTCGTCCGCAAACTTACTGATCACACCAGCTACATCTTCCTCCAAATCATTTATATATATCACAAACGGCAGAGGTCCCAGTACAGAGCCCTGCGGAGCACCACTAGTTTACTTTAACCTGGTGTTGTTAAACTTCTTACTGTGTTTACCCCAGTCCAACGCCGGCATCTCCACATCATGAACACCACTAGTCACAGACCTCCAAACGGAAAAAGACCCCTCCACTGCGACCCTCTGTCTTCTATGGCTAAGCCAGTTCTCCACCCATCGAGCTAGCTCACCTTTTATCCTGTGAGATTTAACCTTTTGCACCAGCCTGCCATGAGGGACCTTGTCAATCGCAGAGGAGATCTTGGTGAATCTCCTCTGCGCCCTCTCGAAGTGCGATCACATCCTTCCTATCCACTGGCAACGAGAACACAGTACTCGAGCTGTGGCCTCACCAGAGTTCTATACAACTCCATCATAACCTCTCTGACCTTGTTGTCTCTGTCTCAGATAATAAGAACATAAGAAATAGGAGCAGGAGTAGGCCATCTAGCCCCTCGAGCCTGCCCCGCCATTCAATAAGATCATGGCTGATCTGACGTGGATCAGTACCACTTACCTGCCTGATCCCCATAACCCTTAATTCCCTTACCGATCAGGAATCCATCCATCCGCGCTTTAAACATATTCAGCGAGGTAGCCTCCACCACCTCAGTGGGCAGAGAATTCCAGAGATTCACCACCCTCTGGGAGAAGAAGTTCCTCCTCACTCTGTCTTAAACCGACCCCCCTTTATTTTGAGGCTGTGTCCTCTAGTTTTAACTTCCTTACTAAGTGGAAAGAATCTCTCCACCTCCACCCTATCCAGCCCCCGCATTATCTTATAAGTCTCCATAAGATCCCCCCTCATCCTTCTAAACTCCAACGAGTACAAACCCAATCTCCTCAGCCTCTCCTCATAATCCAAACCCCTCATCTCCGGTATCAACCTGGTGAACCTTCTCTGCACTCCCTCCAATGCCAATATATCCTTCCTCATATAAGGGGACCAATACTGCACACAGTATTCCAGCTGCGGCCTCACCAATGCCCTGTACAGGTGCATCAAGACATCCCTGCTTTTATATTCTATCCCCTTCGCAATATAGGCCAACATCCCATTTGCCTTCTTGATCACCTGTTGTACCTGCAGACTGGGCTTTTGCGTCTCATGCACAAGGACCCCCAGGTCCCTTTGCACGGTAGCATGTTTTAATTTGTTTCCATTGAGATAGTAATCCCATTTGTTATTATTTCCTCCAAAGTGTATAACCTCGCATTTCTCAACGTTATACTCCATTTGCCATATCCTCGCCCACTCACTCAGCCTGTCCAAATCTCTCTGCAGATCTTCTCCGTCCTCCACACGATTCACTTTTCCACTTATCTTTGTGTCGTCTGCAAACTTCGTTACCCTACACTCCGTCCCCTCCTCCAGATCATCTATATAAATGGGAAATAGTTGCGGCCTGAGTACCGATCCCTGCGGCACGCCACTAGTTACCTTCCTCCAACCGGAAAAACACCCATTTATTCCGACTCTTTGCTTCCTGTCGGATAGCCAGTCCCCAATCCACTTTAACACACTACCCCCAACTCCGTGTGCCCTAATCTTCTTCAGTAGCCTTTTATGGGGCACCTTATCAAACGCCTTTTGGAAATCCAAAAACACCGCATCCACCGGTTCTCCTCCATCAACCGCCCTAGTCACATCTTCATAAAAATCCAACATGTTCGTCAAGCACGACTTTCCCCTCATGAATCCATGCTGCGTCTGATTGATCGAACCATTTCTATCCAGATGCCCTGCTATCTCCTCTTTAATAATGGATTCCAGCATTTTCCCTACTACAGACGTTAAGCTGACCGGCCTATAGTTACCCGCCTTTTGTCTCCTTACTTTTTTAAACAACGGCATAACATTAGCCGTTTTCCAATCAACCGGCACTACCCCAGAATGCAACGAGTTTTGATAAATAATCACTAACGCATCCACTATTACCTCTGACATTTCTTTCAATACCCTGGGATGCATTCCATCCGGACCCGGGGACTTATCCACCTTCAGTCCCATTAGTCTACCCAGCACTGCCTCTCTGGTAACATTAATTGTATTAAGTATTTCTCCTGCTGCCAACCCTCTATCGTTAATATTTGGCAAACTATTTGTGTCCTCCACCGTGAAGACCGACACAAAAAACTTATTTAAAGACTCAGCCATATCCTCATTTCCCACTATTAACTCCCCCCTCTCGTCCTCCAAGGGTCCAACATTCACTCTAGCCACTCTATTCCTTTTTATATATTTATAAAAACTTTTACTATCATTTTTTATATTAATTGCTAGCCTAGCTTCATAGTCTATCCTTCCTTTCTTTATCGCTTTCTTAGTCTCTCTTTGTTGTTTCTTAAATTTTTCCCAATCACTTGTTTCTCCACTATTTTTGGCCACTCTGTACGCAGCTGTTTTTATTTTAATACTCTCCTTTATTTCCTTCGTTATCCACGGCTGGTTCTCCCTTTTCTTACAATCCTTGTTTTTTGCTGGAATATATTTTTGCTGAGAACTGAAAAGGATCTCCTTAAAAATCCTCCACTGTTCCTCAGCTATCCTACCTGCCAGCCTGCTCTCCCAGTCTACCTTAGCCAATTCATCCCTCATCCTATCATATTTCCCTCTGTTCAAACAGAGGACACTGGTTTGGGACCAAACTTTCTCCTCTTCCATCTGAATCAGAAATTCGACCATATTGTGGTCACTAGACCCAAAAGGGTCCTTCACAATAAGATCCTTAATTCTACCTACCTCGTTACACAATACCAGATCCAAAATAGCTCGTTCCCTCGTCGGTTCCGTAACATGCTGTTCAAGGAAACTATCCCGACAGCATTCTAAGAACTCTTCCTCCATTCCACCCTTACCGACTTGAGTCTGCCAGTCAATGTGCATGTTGAAGTCCCCCATGATTATTGCCGTTCCGTTTTTACACGCATCCCTTATCTGCTTGTTTATAGCCCTCCCTACCTCAACATTATTATTTGGGGGCCTATATACCACACCTACTAGTGTCTTTCTCCCTCTACTATTCCTCATCTCTACCCATAATGATTCCATAATAAAGGCAAGAATCCGCCCCTCCACCCCCCTCCCCCCACACCACCTTCTCTCCCTGTCCTGTATCTTCAAGGATCGATGGAGGTTCAAGGCCCTTCGTCCAACAATCCCAGCATTCATAGAGTCAGAGAGGTTTACAGCATGGAAACAGGCCCTTCGGCCCAACTTGTCCACGCCGCCCTTTATTTTTAAAAACCCCTAAACTAATCCCAATTGCCCGCATTTGGCCCATATCCCTCTATACCCATTGTACCCATGTAACTGTCTAAATGCTTTTTAAAAGATAAAATTGTACCCGCTTCTACTACTGCCTCTGGCAGCTCGTTCCAGACACTCACCATCCTCTGTGTGAAACAATTGCCCCTCTGGACCCTTTTGTATCTCTCCCCTCTCACCTTAAACCTATGCCCTCTAGTTTTAGGCTCCCCTACCTTTGGGGAAAGATATTGACTATCTCGCTGATCTGTGCCCCTCATTATTTTATAGACCTCTATAAGATCACCCCTCAGCCTCCTACGCTCCAGAGAAAAAAGTCCCAGTCTATCCAGCCTCTCCTTATAACTCAATCCATCAAGTCCCGGTAGCATCCTCGTGAATCTTTTCTGCACTCTTTCTAGTTTAATAATATCCTTTCTATAATAGGGTGACCAGAACCGTACACAGTATTCCAAGTGTGGCCTTACCAATGTCTTGTACAACTTCAACAAGACGTCCCAACTCCTGTATTCAATGTTCTGACTGATGAAACCAAGCATGCCGAATGCCTTCTTCACCACTCTGTCCACCTGTGACTCCACTTTCAAGGAGCTATGGACATGTACCCCTCGATCTCTTTGTTCTGTCACTCTTCCCAACGCCCTACCATTAACTGAGTAAGTCCTGCCCTGGTTCAATCTACCAAAACGCATCACCTCGCATTTGTCTAAATTAAACTCCATCTGCCATTCGTCAGCCCACTGGTCCAATTGATCAAGATCCCGTTGCAATTGGAGATAACCTTCTTCACTGTCCACTATGCCACCAATCTTGGTGTCATCGGCAAACTTACTAACCATGCCTCCTATATTCTCATCCAAATCATTAATTTAAATGACAAATAACAGTGGGCCCAGCACTGATCCCTGAGGCACATCTCTGGCCATAGGCCTACAGTGCAGAAGGAGGCCATTCAGCCCATCGAGTGTGTGCTGACCACAATCCCACCCAGGCCTTATTCCTGTAACCCCACATATTTACCCTGCTAAGAGAACCCAAGAGACTGATAAATGCTGGGGTCAGTGACACCTTCGCAAATTCCACCAGTTGCCATGATGGGATTTGAACCTATATCTGCCCCATTCCCCCCATCCACCCCCCACACAAAGCATCCACCTCTCCCTGACTGGGGGAAGGGGGTCCAATGACTTTGGCACCTAGGATAGCTCAATCCTGGCTGCCCTCAGTGCCCTTCCCCGTTACTCGCCGACCCTAGCCCCCCCCCGCCCCC
>NW_027593228.1:0-20000 GCF_964213995.1 Mustelus asterias
TACCCCCCAGCACCTTAAACCTGTGTCCTCTCGTCGCAGACATTTCCACCCTGGGAAAAAGCCTCTGAGAGTCCACCCGATCTATGCCTCTCAACATCTTATACACCTCTATTAGGTCTCCTCTCATCCTTCGTCTCTCCAAGGAGAAAAGACCGAGCTCCCTCAGCCTATCCTCATAAGGCATGCCACTCAATCCAGGCAACATCCTTGTAAATCGCCTCTGCACCCTTTCAATCTTTTCCACATCCTTCCTGTAATGAGGCGACCAGAACTGAGCACAGTACTCCAAGTGGGGTCTGACGAGGGTCTTATATAGCTGCATCATTATCCCCGGACTCCTAAACTCAATCCCTCGATTGATAAAGGCCAGCACACCATACGCCTTCTTAACCACCTCCTCCACCTGCGGGGCCGATTTTAGAGTCCTATGGACCCGGTCCCCAAGGTCCTTCTGATCCTCTACCGTACTAAGAGTCTTTCCCTTTATATTGTACTCCTTCATCCCATTTGACCTGCCAAAATGGACCATTTTGGAGGCCATTCAACCAAGCGCCATACAAAGAATTCACCGCAGATGATAGGCTCAACTCTTGACGGCAGTAGTTCCTGCTGCCCTCCCCACCACACACAGACCACACCACCCCCCACTCACCGCGCCCCCCCCCCCCCCCCCCCCACAACCCCGCCTTGTCCTTCTAGGTGGTAGAGGTGGATGGTTCGGAAGGTGCTGTCAAAGGAGCCTCGGCGAGTCACTGCGGGGCATCCATTAGTTGGTGCGCACTGCTGCCGCTGTGCGTCGGTGGTGGAGGGAGGGAGTGCTGAAGATGGGGTGGGGGGGTGGTTAGCGTGTCTATCGAGCGAGGGGGGAGGGGAGGGGGTGCGTTATCTTTCTCGGTGGGTGGGGGTGGCGGGTTTGGAAGGTGCTGTCAGGGAAGCCTTGCTGACTCGCTGAGGGGAGGTGGGAACCCGACCCCCAGACACGATGGTGGCCGAGATATTTGTTCTTTGGAGTTTGGGGGGGGGGGGGAGGAGTGTGAAAAGCGGCCTTAGATCACTGGCTTGCGAATGCATCTCTCCTGCTGTAGTGTTGGTGTCCCCTCTCCGTCTGTCCCTGTCTCTCTCTCCCTCCCCGTCTCTCTCTCCCTCCCCGTCTCTCTCTCCCTCTCCCTCCCTCCCCGTCTCTCTCCCTCTCCCTCCCTCCCTCCCCGTCTCTCTCCCCATCTCCCTCCCCGTCTCTCCCTCCCTCCCTGTCTCTCTCTCCCTCTCCTTCCGTCCCCGTCTCTCCCTCTCCTTCCCCGTCTCTCCCTCTCCCTCCCCGTCTCTCCCTCCCTGTCTCTCCCTCCCCGTCTCTCTCCCTCCCTCCCCGTCTCTCTCTCTCTCTCTCTCTCTCCCTCCCTCCCCCCTCTCTCTCCCTCCCTCCCCCTCTCTCTCTCTCCCTCCCCCCTCTCTCTCCCCCTCCCGCCCTCGCCGTCTCTCCCTCCCTCCCCCTCTCCCTCCCCGTATCTCCCTTCACCCCCCTCCGCGTCTCTCCCTCCCCGTCTCTCTCTCTCCCTCCCTCCCCCCCTCTCTCTCCCTTCCTCCCACTCTCTCTCCCTCCCTCCCCCCTCTCTCTCCCTCCCCTTCCCCGTCTCTCTCTCTCCCTCCCTCCCAGTCTCTCTCTCTCCCTCCCTCCCCCTCTCTTCTCTCTCCCTCCCTCCCCCTCTCTCTCTCTCCCTCCCTCCCCCTCTCTTCTCTCTCCCTCCCTCCCCCTCTCTTCTCTCTCCCTCCCCTCCCTCCCTCCCCCTCCCTCCCCGTCTCTCTCTCTCCCTCCCCCCTCTCCCTCCCCTCCCCCCTCTCTCTCCCCCTCCCTCCCTCCCCGTCTCTCTCTCCCTCCCTCCCTCCCTCTCTCTCTTGCGTCTCAAAGCAGTCCATTGATGAGACGTCCAGTCGCTCTGCCAAGGAGCTTTCATTCGTTGACAGGTTTGTTTCTCCCCCTTCCTGGTCTGCTCTCCCAGGGCAGCAACAATCAATGGCTCTCTTCTCTCCGCCGGCCCCCAGTGTACTCTGGCCAATTTCACTCCCTCCCTGCGGACAAACACACCTCTATTCTTATTCCCCGTCGCGCTGCCCCCTCTGTGCCAGTCTGTGTGTGTGTGTGAGGTCTGCGTGCCCATTCTGGGACCCCCCACACCCACCCATTTGCTCCTGCCCTTGTCCCCTTCCCCCTGCCAAACCGCGGGGAGTTTTCCATCGAGATTCCCCCTCCCTCTGGTGGGTGAGAAACATAGAAAAACTACAGCACAAAAACAGGCCCTTCGGCCCCACAGGTTGTGCCGAACATATCCCTACCTTCTAGGCCTACCTATAACCCTCCATCCTATTAAGTCCCATCCAGGAGTCTCTTAAAAGACCCTATTGAGTTCGCCTCCACCACCACTGACGGCAGCCGATTCCACTCGCCCCACCGCCCTCTGTGTGAAAAACTTCCCCCCAACCTCTCCCCTGTACCTACCCCCCAGCACCTTAAACCTGTGTCCTCTTGTAGCAGACATTTCCACCCTGGGGAAAAGCCTCTGAGAGTCCACCCGATCTATGCCTCTCAACATCTTATACACCTCTATTAGGTCTCCTCTCATCCTACGTCTCTCCAAGGAGAAAAGACCGAGCTCCCTCAGCCTATCCTCATAAGGCATGCCACTCAATCCAGGCAACACCCTTGTAAATCTTCTCTGCACCCTTTCAATCATTTCCACATCATTCCTGTAATGAGGCGACCAGAACTGAGTACAGTGCTCCAAGTGGGGTCTGACGAGGGTCTTATATAGCTGCATCATTATCCCCGGACTCCTAAACTCAATCCCTCGATTGATAAAGGCCAGCACACCATACGCCTTCTTAACCACCTCCTCCACCTGCGGGGCCGATTTTAGAGTCCTATGGACCCGGACCCCAAGGTCCTTCTGATCCTCTACAGTACTAAGAGTCTTACCCTTTATGGGTTGGGAAACCTCTTCCTTCGATCACTGTCCCCTCTGCTTCTCTCCCTCTCTGTCTGGGTACCCCTCTCTCTCTCTGTCTGTATCCCCCCCTCTCTCTCCCTCCCTCTCTGTCTGTCTGTCTGTGTCCCCCTCTCCCTCTCCGCCCGTGTCCCCCCTTTCTCTCGCTCTCTCTCCCTCTCTCGTGTGGAGGCACGGTGGCACAGTGTGGGTTAGCGCTGCTGCCTCACAGCGTCAGGGACCCGGGGTCGATTCCCCGGGGCTTGGGGTCACTGTCTGTGCAGAGTCTGCACGTTCTCCCCGTGTCTGCGTGGGTTTCCTCCGGGTGCTCCGGTTTCCTCCCACAGTCTGAAAGACGTGCTGGGTTAGGGTGGATTGGGCCGTGCTAAATTCTCCCTCAGTGTCACCCGAACAGGAGCCGGAGTGTGGGAGACTAGGGGGATTTTCACAGTAACTTCATTGCAGTGTTAATGTAAGCCTACTCATGACACTAATAAATAAACTTTTCAAAACTCTCGGTCTATCTCTCCCTCGCTCTCCGTCCATCTCTCCCTCTCTCTGTCTGATGTGTAGGTTAGGTGGATTGGCCATGCTAAATTGTCCCTTCGTGTCCGAAGATGTGCAGGTTAGGGTGGATTGGCCATGCTAAATTGCCCCTTAGTGTCCCAAAGATGTGTAGGTTAGGGTGGATGATTGGCCATGCTAAATTGTCCCTTAGTGTCCAAAGATGTGTTGGTTAGGGTGGATTGGCCATGCTAAATTATCCCTTAGTGTCCCAAAGATGTGTAGGTTAGGGTGGATTGGGCGTGCTAAATTGTCCCTTCGTGTCCCAAAGATGTGTAGGTTAGGGTGGATTGGCTATGCTAAATTGCCCCTTAGTGTCCAAAGATGTGTTGGTTAGGGTGGATTGGGCGTGCTAACTTGTCCCTTAGTGTCCAAAGATGTGTAGGTTAGGGTGGATTGGCCATGCTAAATTGTCCCTTAGTGTCCAAAGATGTGTAGGTTAGGGTGGATTGGGCGTGCTAAATTGTCCCTTAGTGTCCAAAGATGTGTAGGTTGGGTGGATTGGCCATGCTAAATTGTCCCTTAGTGTCCAAAGATGTGTAGGTTAGGGTGGATTGGCCATGCTAACTTGTCCCTTAGTGTCCAAAGATGTGTAGGTTAGGGTGGATTGGCCGTGCTAAATTGTCCCTTAGTGTCCAAAGATGTGTAGGTTAGGGTGGATTGGCCGTGCTAAATTGTCCCTTAGTGTCCAAAGATGTGTAGGTTAGGGTGGATTGGCTATGCTAAATTTTCCCTCAGTGTTACCCGACCAGGCGTCGGAGTGTGGCGACGAGGGAATTTTCACAGTAACTTCATTGCAGTGTTAATGTACACCGACTTGTGACACTAATACATAAAACCTTTCAACCCTCACTTCTTGAAGAACAGTCCCAGCCTCTCCGATCTCTGCGGTAGAACTGGAGTTACACCCACCTCATACTCCCACCCCCTCCCTCCCTCTCCTCTCCCCTCCCTACTCCCCACAGCAAGGTCACGTATAACTTACTCACAACACCTCCCCCAGTTGTATCCACTGGAGTTTGGAAGAGTGAGGGGGGGATCTGATAGAAACTTATAAAATTCTAACAGGGTTAGACAGGGTTAGATTCAGAAAGAATGTTCCCAATGGTGGGGGGAGTCCAGAACTAGGGGGTCATAGTTTGAGGATAAGGGGGTTAAACCCTTTTAGGACTGAGGTGGGGAGAAATTTCTTCACCCAGAGGGTGGTGAATGTGTGGAATTCACTCCCACAGAAAGTAGTTGAGGCCAAAACGTGGTGTGATTCCCAAAAAGAAATTAGATATCGCTCTTGGGGCTAAAGGGATCGAGGGATATGAGAGGGAGGGGGAAATCAGTATATTGTATTTGATACTCAGCCGTGAATTCATAATGAATAGCGGCACAGACTCAAAGGGCCGAATGGCCTCCTCCTGCTTCCAGTTTCTATGTTTCGACCCTGGTGACGTTCTGGGGTGAATCTGAAATCTGAACCTCCCACATAAAACTGATGTCCCTCTCTCTCCCTCCGCACCTGCGTGTCTCTCTCTCTCGGTCTCTGTCTGCGTATCTCTCTCTGTCTCTGACAGCTCTCTCTCTGCCTGCGTGACACGCACCCCGGACCTCTTCTCTTCCACCTTCTTCCGTCGGGGGAAAGAGGGACAACAGTCTGAGGTCACGTACCGACCGACTCAAGAACAGCTTCTTCCCTGCTGCTGACGCCAGACTTTTGAATGGACCCTACCTCGCATTGAGTTGATCTTTCTCTACACCCCGAGCTGTGACGGTAACTCTACATTCTGCCACCCTCTCCTTTCCTTCTCTATGAACGGTATGCTTTGTCGGTATAGCGCGCAAGAAACAATACTTTTCACTGTATCCCAATACAATAATAAATCAAATCAAAATCGCTCTCTCCTTCCCTTCTGAGTGTGTCTCTCTCTCTCTCTGCACGTCTCTCCCTCTCTCTGTCTGCACGTCTTCCTCTTAACTCCCTGTCTGCGCGTCTCTCTGCACCTCCCTCCTTCCCCGTCTGCGTCTCTCTCTCTCTCCACACCAGTGTCCTCCCCATTGCTGCAGAGTCCGGTCGAGTGACTCAGTGTCTGCTGCCTCTGAGTCACGGTGTTGTGGGTTTCTACTTGGCCAGAAAGAAGTGTCTGGGGCGGTCCCAATGAATTGAAGTTACAAAGGCTGCTGCAGTTCGCAATCAAAAGCAAGGCAGCACTGGGGGGGGGAAAGATGGCTGGAGCCAGGGGGGGGGGGGACGGGCGCGGAGGCAGGATCTGAGCAGGGGGAGAGTGGGAGAGACAACAGCTAATGGTTCGAGTCCCCCAGTGTCTCTGTTACAGGGGGCAGAGCGAGCGTTGGCACACCAGGCAGAGCGAGCGTTGGCACACCAGGCAGAGCGAGCGTTGGCACACCAGGCAGAGCGAGCGTTGGCACACCAGGCAGAGCGAGCGTTGGCACACCAGGCAGAGCGAGCGTTGGCACACCAGGCAGAGCGAGCGTTGGCATACCAGGCAGAGCGAGCGTTGGCATACCAGGCAGAACTGGCCGCGGCACGCGGGGCTGAACTTTTGCCCGCACAGAGCGCAAGAAACAATACTTTTCACTGTGTCCCAATACACGGCACGGCGGCACAGTGGGTTAGCGCTGCTGCTTCACAGCTCCAGGGTCCCGGGTTCGATTCCCGGGGCTCGGGTCACTGTCTGTGTTGGAGTTTGCACATTCTCCTCGTGTCTGCGTGGGTTTCCTCCGGTTTCCTCCCACAGTCCAAAGATGTGCTGGGTTAGGTTGGATTGGCCAGGTTAAAAAAATTGCCCCCTTAGAGTCCTGAGATGCGTAGGTTAGAGGGGATTAGCGGGTAAAATATGTGGGGGTAGGGCCTGGGTGGGATCGGTGCAGACTCGATGGGCCGAATGGCCTCCTTCTGCACTGTAGGGTTTCTATGATGATGATTTAAGACACGCGACAATAACAAACCAAATCCAAAGTTGGATAGTGAGCGAGGGGGGGGGGGGGTTCAGTGATGGTAACGCCAAGGCGAGGAGATGGTGCGATTCCCTCTTGTTGGGAGACAGAGAGTGTTCCCGACTGTTGCCCGCTCTCCCACTCTAGGCAATCAAAGGTCAGGCAGGGGACACCCAATCCAGGTAAGCCGAGGGAAGTTGAGCCAAGTGCTTCGATGTCCATAGAACGGTACAGCACAGAACAGGCCCTTCGGCCCACGATGTTGTGCCGAGCTTTATCCGAAACCAAGATCAAGCTATCCCACTCCCGATCATCCTGGTGTGCTCCATGTGCCGATCCAATAACCGCTTAAATGTTCCTAAAGTGTCTGACTCCACTATCACTGCAGGCAGTCCATTCCACACCCCAACCACTCTCTGCGTAAAGAACCTACCTCTGATATCCTTCCTGTATCTCCCACCACGAACCCTATAGTTATGCCCCCTTGTAATAGCTCCATCCCACCCGAGGAAATAGTCTTTGAACATTCACTCTATCGATCCCCTTCGTCATTTTGATGTGATTTATTATTTGATTCATTATTGTCACGTGTATCGGGATACAGTGAAAAGTATTGTTCCTCGCGCGCTATACAGACAAAGCATACCGTTCATAGAGAAGGAAAGGAGAGGGTGCAGAATGTAGTGTTACAGTCACAGCTCGGGGTGTAGAGAAAGATCAACTTAATGCGAGGTCGGTCCATTCAAAAGTCTGACGGCAGCAGCAGGGAAGAAGCTGTTCTTGAGTCGGTCGGTACGTGACCTCAGACTTTTGTATCTTTTTCCCCCGACGGAAGAAGGTGGAAGAGAGAATGTCTGGGGTGCGTGGGGGGGGGTCCTTGATTATGCCGGCTGCTTTTCCCCCCCCCGAGGCAGCGGGAAGTGTAGACGGAGTCAATGGATGGGAGGCTGGTTTGCGTGATGGGACTGGGCTACATTCACAACCTTTTGTAGTTCCTTGCGGTCTTGGGCAGAGCAGGAGCCCCAGACCAAGCTGTGATGCATCCGGAAAGGATGCTTTCTATGGGGCATCTGTAAAAGTTGGAGAGAGTCGTAACGGACATGTCGAATTGTACAGTTTTGGTCTCCTTACTTGAGGAAGGATATACTGGCACTGGAGGGGGTGCAGAGGAGATTCACGAGGTTGATTCCGGAGTTGAGAGGGTTGGCTTATGAGGAGAGACTGAGTAGACTGGGGCTATACTCATTGGAATTCAAAAGAATGAGGGGGGGATCTTATAGAAACATATAAGATGATGAAGGGAATAGATAAGATAGAAGCAGGGAGGTTGTTTCCACTGGCGGGTGAAACTAGAACTAGGGGGCATGGCCTCAAAATAAGGGGGAGCAGATTTAGGACTGAGTTGAGGAGGAACTTCTTCACACAAAGGGTTGTGAATCTGTGGAATTCCCTGCCCAGTTGAGGCTCCCTCGATGAATGTTCTTTAAGGCAAGGACAGATAGATTTTTGAAGGAATTAAGGGTTATGGTGAGCGGGCGGGTAAGTGGAGCTGAGTCCATGAAAAGATCAGCCATGATCTTATTGAATGGCGGAGCAGGGCTCGAGGGGCCGGATGGCCTACTCCTGCTCCAGATGTTCTTATGAATTAGGGGAGGGGGGCTTCAGTTCCCATGGAGTGACTGGGAGAAGCTGCGACCGTTCTCCTCGGAGCAGAGAAGTTTCTGTTTTTCCTTAAAGTTTATTCGTTAGTGTCACAAGTTAGGCTTACATTAACGCTGCAATGAAGTCACTGTGAAATTCCCCTCGTCGCCCCACACTCCGGCGCCTGTTCGGGTCAATGCACGTCTTTCGGAGTGTGGGAGGAAACCGGAGCACCCGGAGGAAACCCACGCAGACACGCGGGGAACGCGCAGACTGCACACAGACAGTGACCCAAGCCGGGAATCGAACCTGGGTCCCTGGCGCTGGCGCTAACCCACTGTGCCACCCTAATCCATCAGTGGGACATGGGTGTCGCTGGCTGGGCCATTGCCCATCCCTAGTTGCCCCTTGGAGGGACAGTTGAGAGTCGACCATATTGGCTGTGGTTCTGGATTCACATGTAGGCCCAGTCCAGGGTGCGGACGGCAGATTTCCTACTCGAAGACCATAAGACATAGGGGCAGAATGAGGCCACTCGGCCCATCGAGTCTGCTCCGCCATTCAATCATGGCTGATATTTTTCCCATCCCCATTCTCCTGCCTTTCCCCCATAACCCCTGACCCCCTCATTAATCAAGAACCGATCTATCTCTGTCTTAAAGACACTCAATGACCCGGCCTCCACATCCTTCTGCGGCAAAGAGTTCCACAGATTCACCACTCTCTGGCTGGAGAAATTCCTCCTCATCTCTGTTCTAAAGGATCGTCCCTTTAGCCTGAGGTTGGGCCCTCTGGTCCTAGCTTTTCCTAAAGGGAACCAGATGGGTTTTTCCCACAATCGACAATGGGTCATCAGTAGATTCTTAATCCCAGATGTTTTTTATTGAATTCAAATTCCCACCATCTGCCGTGGGTGGGATTCGAACCCGGGGGTTCCCCAGAACATTAGCTGAGTTTCTGGGTTAGAACATGGAAAGCCACAGCACAAACAGGCCCTTCGGCCCACAAGTTGCGCCGATCACATCCCCACCTCTAGGCCTATCTATAGCCCTCAATCCCATTAAATCCCATGTACTCATCCTGAAGTCTCTTAAAAGACCCCAACGAGTTTGCCTCCACCACCACCGACGTCAGCCGATTCCACTCACCCACCACCCTCTGAGTGAAAAACTTACCCCTGACATCTCCTCTGTACCTACCCCCCAGCACCTTAAACCTGTGTCCTCTCGTAGCAACCATTTCAGCCCTTGGAAATAGCCTCTGAGAGTCTACCCTATCCAGACCTCTCAACATCTTGTAAACCTCTTTCAGGTCACCTCTCATCCTTCGTCTCTCCAGGGAGAAGAGACCAAGCTCCCTCAACCTATCCTCATAAGGCATGCCCCCCAATCCAGGCAACATCCTTGTAAATCTCCTCTGCACCCTTTCAATGGCTTCAACATCTTTCCTGTAATGAGGTGACCAGAACTGCGCGCAGTACTCCAAGTGGGGTCTAACCAGGGTCCTATAAAGCTGCAGCATTATCTCCCGACTCCTAAACTCAATCCCTCGATTATCATAGAAATCATAGAAACCCTACAGTGCAGAAGGAGGCCATTCGGCCCATCGAGTCTGCACCGACCACAATCCCACCCAGGCCCTACCCCCACATATTTACCCGCTAATCCCTCTAACCTACACATCCCAGGACTCTAAGGGGCAATTTTTAACCTGGCCAATCAACCTAACCCGCACATCTTTGGACTGTGGGAGGAAACCGGAGTACCCGGAGGAAACCCACGCAGACACGAGGAGAATGTGCAAACTCCACACAGACAGTGACCCGAGCCAGGAATCGAACCCAGGACCCTGGAGCTGTGAAGCAGCAGTGCTAACCACTGTGCTACCGTGCCGCCCATTAATCCTAATGAAGGCCAGTACGCCGTACGCCTTCTTGACCGCATCCTCCACCTGCGAGGCCGATTTAAGAGTCCTATGGACCCGGACCCCAAGGTCCTTCTGATCCTCTACACTGCTAAGAATGGTACCCTTCATATTATACTGCTGCTTCATCCCATTGGATCTGCCAAAATGGATCACCACACACTTAATAGTCTCGCAATAATACCACAAGGCCATCACCTCCCCGGTGGCACAGTGGGTTAGCGCTGCTGCCTCACAGCGCCAGGGACCCGGGTTCGATGGGTCACTGTCTGTGCGGAGTCTGCACATTCTCCCCGTGTCTGCGTGGGTTTCCTCCGGGTGCTCCGGTTTCCTCCCACAGTCAAAAGATGTGTAGGCTCGGTGGATTGGCCGTGCTAAATTGTCCAAAGATGTGTAGGTTCAGTGAATTGGCTATGCTAAATTGTCCCTTAGCGTCCAAAGATGTGCAGTTTTCTAGGTGCCCAGATCACCAACAACCTGTCCTGGTCCCCCCCACGCCGACACTATAGTTAAGAAAGCCCCACCAACGCCTCTACTTTCTCAGGAGACTAAGGAAATTCGGCATCTCCGCTACGACTCTCACCAACTTTTACAGATGCCCCATAGAAAGCATCCTTTCCGGGTGTATCACAGCTTGGTCTGGGGCTCCTGCTCTGCCCAAGACCGCAAGGAACTACAAAGGGTTGTGTGTGTGTGAACGTAGCCCAGTCCCATCACGCAAACCAGCCTCCCATCCATTGACTCCGTCTACACTTCCCGCTGCCTCGGGGGGAAAAGCAGCCGGCATAATCAAGGACCCCCTCCCCCCAACACACCCCGGACATTCTCTCTTCCACCTTCTTCCGTCGGGGGAAAAAGATACAAAAGTCTGAGGTCACGTACCGACCGACTCAAGAACAGCTTCTTCCCTGCTGCTGCCGTCAGACTTTTGAATGGACCTACCTCGCATTAAGTTGATCTTTCTCTACACCCCTAGCTGTGACTGTAACACTACATTCTGCACTCTCTCCTTTCCTTCTCTATGAACGGTATGCTTTGTCTGTATAGCGCGCAAGAAACAATACTTTTCACCGTATCCCAATACACGGGACAATAATAAATCAAATCATAAGGTTACGTGGATTGGCCATGCTAAATTGAAAGTGGAGTCACAGGTGGACAAAGTGGTGAAGAAGGCATTCGGCACGCTTGGTTTCATTGGTCAGAACATTGAATACAGGAGTTGGGACGTCTTGTTGAAGTTGTACAAGACATTGGTAAGGCCACACTTGGAATACTGTGTACAGTTCTGGTCACCCTATTATAGAAAGGATATTATTAAACTAGAAAGAGTGCGGAAAAGATTTACTAGGATGCTACCGGGACTTGATGGTTTGAGTTATAAGGAGAGGCTGGATAGACTGGGACTTTTTTCTCTGGAGCGTAGGAGGCTGAGGGGTGCTCTTATAGAGGTCTATAAAATAATGAGGGGCACAGATCAGCTCGATAGTCAACATCTTTTCCCCAAAGGGAGGGGAGTCTAAAACTAGAGGGTGTAGGTTTAAGGGGAGAGATACAGAAGGGTCCAGGAGGGGGCAATTTTTTCACGCAGAGGGTGGTGAGTGTCTGGAACGAGCTGCCAGAGGCAGTAGTAGAGGCGGGTACAATTTTGTCTTTTAAAAAGACATTTAGACAGTTACATGGGTACGATGGGTATAGAGGGATATGGGCCAAACGCGGGCAATTGGGACTAGCTTAGGGGCTTGAAAGAAAAGGACGGCATGGACAAGTTGGGCCGAAGGGCCCGTTTCCATGCTGTAAACCTCTAGGACTCTGAGACACTGGGACTTTTTTCTCTGGAGCGTAGGAGGCTGAGGGGTGATCTTATAGAGGTCTATAAAATAATGAGGGGCACAGATCAGCTAGATAGTCAATATCTTTTCCCAAAGGTAGGGGAGTCTAAAACTAGAGTTGGAGTGTTATGGTAAGGTTATATAAGGCATTGGTGAGGCCGAATTTGGAGTATTGTGTACAGTTTTGGTCACCTAGTTACAGGAAGGATGTAAATAAGGTTGAAAGAGTGCAGAGAAGGTTCACAAGGATGTTGCCGGGACTTGAGAAGCTGAGTCACAGAGAGAGATTGAATAGGTTGGGACTTTATTCCCTGGAGCGTAGAAGATTGAGGGGAGATTTGATAGAGGTGTATAAGATTTTGATGGGTAATAGATAGAGTGAATGCAAGCAGGCTTTTTCCGCTGAGGCTAGGGGAGAAAAAAACCAGAGGGCATGGGTTAAGGGGGAAAAGTTTAAAGGGAATATTAGGGGGGGGGCTTCTTCACGCAGAGAGTGGTGGGAGTGTGGAATGAGCTGCCGGATAAAGTGGTAAATGCGGGGTCACTTTTAACATTTAAGAAAAACTTGGACGGGTTGATGGATGAGAGGGGTGTGGAGGGATATGGTCCAAGTGCAGGTCAGTGGGACTAGGCATAAAATGGTTCGGCCACAGACAAGAAGGGCCAAAAGGCCTGTTTCTGAGCTGTAATTTTCTATGGTTCTACCTACTAAGTGGAAAGAATCTCTCCATCTCTACCCTATCCAGCCCCTTCATTATCTTATAGGTCTCTATAAGATCCCCCCTCAGCCTTCTAAACTCCAACGAGCACAAACCCAATCTGCTCAGTCCCTCCTCATAATCAACACCCCCTCATCTCCGGTATCAACCTGGTGAACCTTCTCTGCACTCCCTCCAAGGCCAATATATCCTTCCGCAAATAAGGGGACCAATACTGCACACAGTATTCCAGATCTAGGGGTACATGTTCATAGCTCCTTGAAAGTGGAGTCACAGGTGGACAGAGTGGTGAAGAAGTGTCCAGAGGGGGCAATTTTTTCACGCAGAGGGTGGTGAGTGTCTGGAACGAGCTGCCAGAGGCAGTAGTAGAGGCGGGTACAACTTTGTCTTTTAAAAAAGATAGAGGGATATGGGCCAAACGCAGGCAATTGGGACGAGCTTAGTGGGTTTTTTTTTAAAAAGAGGCAACATGGACAAGTTGGGCCGAAGGGCCTGTTTCCATGCTGTAAACCTCTCTGATCCTAAATTGCCCCTTAGTGTCCAACGGTTCGATGCAATGAGCGGGGTGGGATTGGAAAGAATCGTTACACACACACAAAAAAATCAGTTTCTAGAAAGTCTCTCTCTCCCTCTGCCTCTCTCCCTCTGCCTCTCTCCCTCTGCCTCTCTCCCTCTGCCTCTCTCCCTCTGCCTCTCTCCCTCAAGTGGGGCAGAGGCAGAGAGGGGGGGCAGAGAGAGAGAGAGGGGGGGCAGAGAGAGAGAGAGAGAGGGGGGCAGAGAGAGAGAGAGAGAGGGGGGGGCAGAGAGAGAGAGAGAGGGGGGGGCAGAGAGAGAGAGAGAGGGGGGGGCAGAGAGAGAGAGAGGGGGGGGGGCAGAGAGAGAGAGAGGGGGGGGGCAGAGAGAGAGAGAGGGGGGGCGAGAGAGAGAGAGGGGGGGCAGAGAGAGAGAGGGGGGGCAGAGAGAGAGAGAGGGGGGGGGCAGAGAGAGAGAGAGGGGGGCAGAGAGAGAGAGAGGGGGGGCAGAGAGAGAGAGAGAGGGGGCAGAGAGAGAGAGAGAGGGGGCAGAGAGAGAGAGAGGGGGGGCAGAGAGAGAGAGAGAGGGGGGGCAGAGAGAGGGGGGGCAGAGAGAGAGAGAGAGAGGGGGGGCAGAGAGAGGGGGGGGTGGCAGAGAGAGAGGGGGGGGCCGAGAGAGAGAGAGAGGGGGGCAGAGAGAGAGAGGAGAGAGGGGCAGAGAGAGAGGTCTATAAAATAATGAGGGCACAGATCAGCTAGATAGTCACTATCTTTTCCCCAAAGGTAGGGGAGTCTAAAACTAGAGGGTGTAGGTTTAAGGTGAGAGGGGAGAGATACAAAAGGGTCCAGAGGGGGCAATTTTTTCACCCAGAGGGTGGTGAGTGTCTGGAACGAGCTGCCAGAGGCAGTAGTAGAGGCGGTACAATTTTGTCTTTTAGAAAGCGTTGAGACAGTTACATGGGTGCGATGGGTATAGAGGGAGATGGGGCAAACGCGGGCAATTGGGATTAGCTCAGGGGTTTAAAAAAAAAAAGAGGCAACATGGACAAGTTGGGCCGAAGGGCCTGTTTCCGTGCTGTCAACCTCTCTGACCCTAAATTGCCCCTCAGTGGTCCAACGGTTCGGTTGCAATGAGCGGGGTGGGATTGGAAAGAATCGTTACACACACACACACACAAAAAAATCAGTTTCTAGAAAGTCTGCCACGTCATACCCAGTTGCAAGCGGCAGCGCACGTCGACAAGAGTTAAAGACTTGAACAGAACTGGACAGAATGTTTTACTAATTGCTTCATGTTTTCCTAATCTCTAGGGGGTGGGGGGGGGGGGGTTGGGAAGGTGGACGGGGGCGGGAGAAGGACAGAGTGCAGTGTCGCAGTGATTGGGCTGGAGTAACACAGGAGGCCCAGAGAACAAAAGCGCCAACAGCAAAAAAAAAACACTACAGCACAGCAACAGAGAACTAGAGTACAGGGTACTGGTGAGGCCGCACCGAGAGAACTGTGAACAATTTTGGTCCCCTTATTTGAGAAGGGATATAGACACATAGAAAAACTACAGCGCAAAACAGGCCCCTCGGCCCCACAAGTTGTGCCGAACACATCCCTACCTTCTAGGCCTACCTATAACCCTCCATCCTATTAAGTCCCATGTACACATCCAGGAGTCTCTTAAAAGACCCTATTGAGTTCGCCTCCGCCACCACTGACGGCAGCCGATTCCACTCGCCCACCACCCTCTGTGTGAAAAACTTCCCCCTAACATCTCCCCTGTACCTACCCCCCAGCACCTTAAACCCATGTCCTCTCGTAGCAGACATTTCCACCCTGGGAAAAAGCCTCTGAGAGTCCACCCGATCTATGCCTCTCAACATCTTATACACCTCTATTAGGTCTCCTCTCATCCTACGTCTCTCCAAGGAGAAAAGACTGAGCTCCCTCAGCCTATCCTCATGAGGCATGCCACTCAATCCAGGCAACATCCTTGTAAATCTCCTCTGCACCCTTTCAATCATTTCCACATCCTTCCTGTAATGAGGCGACCAGAACTGAGCACAGTCCTCCAAGTGGGGTCTGACGAGGGTCTTATATAGCTGCATCATTATCCCCGGACTCCTAAACTCAATCCCTCGATTGATAAAGGCCAGCACACCATACGCCTTCTTAACCACCTCCTCCACCTGCGGGGCCAATTTTAGAGTCCTATGGACCCGAACCCCAAGGTCATAGAACATAGAACAGTACAGCACAGAACAGGCCCTTCGGCCCACGATGTTGTGCCGAGCTTTATCTGAAACCAAGATCAAGCTATCCCACTCCCGATCATCCTGGTGTGCTCCATGTGCCTATCCAATAACCGCTTAAATGTTCCTAAAGTGTCTGACTCCACTATCACTGCAGGCAGTCCATTCTACACCCCAACCATTCTCTGCATAAAGAACCTACCTCTGATATCCTTCCTATATCTCCCACCATGAACCCAATAGTTATGCCCCCTTGTAATAGCTCCACCCACCCGAGGAAATAGTCTTTGAACGTTCACTCTATCTATCCCCTTCATCATTTTATAAACCTCAGGTCCTTCTGATCCTCTACCGTACTAAGAGTCTTTCCCTTTATATTGTACTCCTTCATCCCATTAGACCTGCCAAAATGGACCACAACGCATTTATCTGGGTTGAAGTCCATCTGCCACTTCTCCGCCCAGTCTTGCATCCTATCTATGTCCCTCTGTAACTTCTGACATCCCTCCAGACTATCCACAACCCCACCAACCTTCGTGTCGTCGGCAAACTTACCAACCCATCCCTCCACTTCCTCATCCAGGTCATTTATGAAAATGACAAACAGCAAGGGTCCCAGAACAGATCCCTGGGGCACTCCACTGGGTGACCGACCTCCATTTAGAAAAAGACCCATCTATACCCACTCTCTGCCTCCTTTGGGCAATCCAGTTCTGGATCCACCGGGCAGCAGCCCCTTGGATCCCATGCCCTCTCACTTTCTCTAGAAGTAATATTAGCTTTGGAGGGGGTACAGAGAAGGTTCACCAGGTTGATACCGGAGATGAGGGGGTTGGCTGATGAGGAGAGATTGAGTCGACTGGGCCTGTACTCATTGGAGTTTAGAAGGTTGAGGGGGGATCTGATAGAGACATATAAGATAATGAAGGGGCTGGATAGGGTAGAGGCAGCGAGGTTATTTCCACTTACAATGGAAACAAGAACTAGGGGGCATAGCCTCAAAATAAGGGGGGGTCAATTTAGAACAGAGTTGAGGAGGAACTTCTTCTCCCAGAGGGTAGTGAATCTTTGGAATTCTCTGCCCAATGAAGCAGTAGAGGCTACCTCGTTAAATGTGTTTAAGTCACAGATAGATAGGTTTTTAGCCAATAAGGGAATTAAGGGTTATGGGGATCGGGCGGGTAAGTGGAACTGATCACTTCAGATCAGCCATGATCTTATTGAATGGCGGGGCAGGCTCGAGGGGCTAGATGGCCTACTCCTGCTCCTATTTCTTATGTTCTTAACAGGCCCTTCGGCCCTCCAAGCCTGCACCGACCATGCTGCCCCTCTCCGTCTGAACTAAACCCCCTCCCCCCTTGCCGTTCCGGGGACCGTATCCCTCTATTCCCCATCCTATTCATGTATTTGTCAAGACGCCCCCTTAAAACTCACTACCGTATCCGCTTCCACTCCCTCCCCCGGCAGCGAGTTCCAGGCACCCACCACCCTCTGTGTAAAAAACTTGCCTCGTACATCTCCTTTAAACCTTGCCCCTTCAACCTGTGTCCCCCCGAGTCATTGACTCTTCCACCCTGGGGGGAAAAAGCTTCTGACTATCCACTCTGTCCATGCCTCTCATAATCTTGTAGACTTCTATCAGGTCTCCCCCTCAACCTCCGTCGTTCAAGTTTCTCCAACCTCTCAACAAAGAACAAAGAACAATACAGCACAGGAACAGGCCCTTTGGCCCTCCAAGCCCGCGCCGCTCCCTGGTCCAAACTAGACCATTCTTTTGTATCCCTCCATTCCCACTCCGTTCATGTGGCTATCTAGATAAGTCTTAAACGTTCCCAGTGTGCCCGCCTCCACCACCTTGCCCGGCAGCGCATTCAGGCCCCCACCACCCGCTGTGTAAAATACGTCCTTCTGATATCCATGTTAAACCTCCCCCCCCCTCACCTTGAACCTATGACCCCTCGTGAACGTCACCACCGACCTGGGGAAAAGCTTCCCACCGTTCACCCTATCTATGCCTTTCATAATTTTATACACCCTCTATTAGGTCTCCCCTCATCCTCCGTCTTTCCAGGGAGAACAACCCCAGTTTACCCAATCTCTCCTCATAACTAAGCCCCTCCATACCAGGCAACATCCTGGTAAACCTCCTCTGCACTCTCTCCAAAGCCTCCACGTCCTTCTGGGTAGTGCGGCGACCAAAACTGGACGCAGTATTCCAAACGCGGCCGAACCAACGTTCTATACAACCGCAACATCAGACCCCAACTTTTATACTCTATGCCCCGTCCTATAAAGGCAAGCATGCCGTATGTCCTCATAGCTAATGCCCTCTAGACCAGGGCAACATCCTGGTAAATCTTTTCTGTACCCTCTCCAAAGCCTCCACATCCTTCTGGTAGTGTGGCGACCAGAATTGAACACTATATTCCAAGTGCGGCCTAACTAAGGGTCTATAAAGCTGCAACATGACTTGCCAATTTTTGAACTCAACGCCCCGGCCGATGAAGGCAAGCATGCCGTATGCCTTCTTGACTACCTTCTCCACCTGCGTTGCTAGGTCTTGGGTCAGTGCCCAGGAGGGGGCGGGGGGGAGGGGGGGGGGGGGGGTGGGGGGATGGGGGGGGGGACCATGGCCCTCTGATATGGCAGAGCGAGAGCCTCAGGTGAAGGGGTGATAGGGGAGGGACTGGAGCAGCCCCACAACCTTAACGGCCTTCAACCTAGGCTCCAAAAACAAGCAGAGGTCGGAGCGGCACGGGTTTTGATTTTCCAAGGTGCCCCAGGTTCTGGAAAGTTCCCAGCAGCAGGGTGGTCGGAACTGCCGCCTCACGGCACCAAAGGGCTTGGGTTCGATTCTGGCCTCGGGTGACTGTCTCTGTGCGCAGTTGGCACGTTCTCCCCGTGTCTGCGTGGGTTTCCTCCGGGGGCTCCGGTTTCCTCCCACACTCCCAAAGATGTGTAGGTTAGGGTGGATTGGCCATGCTAAATTGTCCCTTAGTGTCCAAAGATGTGCAGGTTAGGGTGGATTGGCCATGCTAAATTGTCCCTTAGTGTCCAAAGATGTGCAGGTTAGGGTGGATTGGCCATGCTAAATTGTCCCTTAGTGTCCAAAGATGTGCAGGTTAGGGTGGATTGGCCATGCTAAATTGTCCCTTAGTGTCCAAAGATGTGTAGGTTAGGGTGGATTGGCCATGCTAAATTGCCCCTTAGTGTCCAAAGATGTGCGAGAGACAGACAGAGAGAGCAAGAGGGAGAGACAGAGACAGAGACAGAGACAGAGACAGAGACAGAGACAGAGACAGAGACAGAGACAGAGACAGAGACAGAGACAGAGACAGAGACGGGGCGAGGGGGCGAGAGACAGACAGAGAGAGCGTGAGAGAGAGAGACAGATAGACAGAGAAAGAGAGAGACAGAGAGCGAGAGAGAGACAGACAGACAGACAGACAGAGAGAGCAAGAGCGAGACAGAGAGAGCGCGAGAGAGACAGACAAGACAGAGCGAGCGAGCCAAGAGACAGACAGACAGACAGAGAAAGGGAGAGAGAGAGACAGAACGAGAGCGAGAGACAGACAGACAGAGCAAGACAGATAGACAGAGCGAGAGAGAGACAGACAGACAGAGAGGCGAGAGAGAGTGAGAGAGAGAGAGAGAGAGACAGACAGACAGACAGACAGAGGCGAGAGAAAGGGAGAGAGAGAGCGAGAGATCTCCGCACAGTTGGAGGTGTTTAGCGGAGTTTCCCGGAGGTTATGGAAGTGCCGGCAGCCAATGTTTGAGCCGCAGACATTCCAAACTCTCCAAGAATGTCAGACGGACTCTGCGTTACGGGGAAGAGGAGGGGGGGGTATCGGGTTACACCCCGCTTGGCTGGCCCGCTTGGCTGGGGTAGACGGCTCCCCGGGGACACTGACCCGTGCCTGCCACTCCACTGTATCCCCAACCCCCCCCCGACCTCTCTCCGTTCCCCCCCCCACACCCCCAGAGAGGAACAAGCCCACCCTCCACAACACATCAGTGTCTATTTGTGTCCAGAGGGGAGAGAGAGAGGAGCGGGACACAGAGGGACAGAGAGAGAGAGGGGGAGCGACAGAGAGAGAGAGGGGGGGAGCGACAGAGAGAGAGAGGGGGGGGAGAGACAGAGAGAGAGAGGGGGGAGCGACAGAGAGAGAGAGGGTAAGAGCGACAGAGAGAGAGAGGGGGGGGAGCGACAGAGAGAGAGAGGGGGGAGCGACAGAGAGAGAGAGGGGGGGAGCGACAAGAGAGAGGGGGGAGCGACAGAGAGAGAGAGGGGGAGCGACAGAGAGAGAGAGGGGGGGAGCGACAGAGAGAGAGAGGGGGGGAGCGACAGAGAGAGAGAGGGGGGAGCGACAGAGAGAGAGGGGGGGAGCGACAGAGAGAGAGAGGGGGAGCGACAGAGAGAGAGAGGGGGGAGCGACAGAGAGAGAGAGGGGGAGCGACAGAGAGAGAGAGGGGGAGCGACAGAGAGAGAGAGGGGGAGCGACAGAGAGAGAGAGGGGGAGCGACAGAGAGAGAGAGGGGGGAGCGACAGAGAGAGAGAGGGGGAGCGACAGAGAGAGAGAGGGGGGAGCGACAGAGAGAGAGAGGGGGGAGCGACAGAGAGAGAGAGGGGGAGCGACAGAGAGA
>NW_027593228.1:22500-36242 GCF_964213995.1 Mustelus asterias
CCGCCCCCCCCTCCGCCCAACCCCCAACGGGCAGAGAGTTCAAGGTCCATCGACCAGATCTGGACTCAACTCTCTCCCTCTCTCTCTCTCTCGTTCTAATCCAACCCCATTAGAGTTGCCTCATCTACGATGTACCCACCACCTTCTCAAGGGCTCGGAGGGGGGACGGTCACTGCCCCGAGAGCGGTGACACCCACATCCCACCTCACACAAGAAGCTGCCAGAGGCAGTAGTAGAGGCGGGTACAATTTTATCTTTTAGAAAGCGTTTAGACAGTTCCATGGGTACGATGGGTATAGAGGGATATGGGGCAAACGCGGGCAATTGGGACTAGCTTAGGGGTTTACAAAAAAGGGGCAGCATGGACAAGTTGGGCCAAAGGGCCTGTTTCCCTGCTGTAAATCTCTGGTGACTCTATGACTCGACACAGGGCCCCGAGTTAGACCACGCTTAGAACATAGAACAGTACAGCACAGAACAGGCCCTTCGGCCCACGATGTTGTGCCGAGCTTTGTCTGAAACCCAGATCAAGCTATTTAGAACATAGAACAGTACAGCACAGAACAGGCCCTTCGGCCCACGATGTTGTGCCGAGCTTTATCTGAAACCAAGGTCAAGCTATCCCACTCCCTATCATCCTGGTGTGCTCCATGTGCCTATCCAATAACCGCTTACATGTTCCTAAAGTGTCTGACTCCACTATCACTGCAGGCAGTCCATTCCACACCCCAACCACTCTCTGAGTAAAGAACCTACCTCTGATATTACGAGGGGGCATAACTATAGGGTTCATGGTGGGAGATATAGGAAGGATATCAGAGGTAGGTTCTTCACGCAGAGAGTGGTTGGGGTGTGGAATGGACTGCCTGCAGTGATAGTGGAGTCAGACACTTTAGGAACATTTAAGCGGTTATTGGATAGGCACATGGAGCACACCAGGATGGTAGGGAGTGGGATAGCTTGATCTTGGTTTCAGATGAAGGTCGGCACAACATCGTGGGCCGAAGGGCCTGTTCTGTGCTGTACTGTTCTATGTTCTATGATATCCTTCCTGTATCTCCCACCACGAACCCTATGGTTATGCCCCCTTGTAATAGCTCCATCCACCCGAGGAAATAGTCTTTGAACGTTCACTCTATCTATCCCCTTCATCATTTTATAAACCTCTATCAAGTCTCCTCTCAACCTCCTCCGCTCCAGAGAGAACAGCCCCAGCTCCCTCAACCTTTCCTCATAAGACCTACCCTCCAAACCAGGCAGCATCCTGGTAAATCTCCTCTGCACTCTTTCCAGCGCTTCCCACATCCTTCTGATAGTGAGGTGACCAGAACTGCACACAATATTCCAAATGTGGTCTCACCAAGGTCCTGTACAGTTGCAGCATAACCCCACGGCTCTTAAACTCCGACCCCCTGTTAATGCTTGGAAGAGGTTTGCTGCCTTTGACCAAGGGGAGGTAGACCAGCATTGGAGGCAGTCCAGAGAAGGTTCACTCAGTCGATCTCGGGTAGGGAGGGATTTCCTTACGAGTTGCGATGGACAGAGTGGTGAAGACGGCGTTCGTCACCCTTGGGTTTCATCGGTCAGAACATTGAATACAGGAGTTGGGACGTCTTGTTGAAGTTGTACAAGGACATTGGTAAGGCCACACTTGGAATACTGTGTACAGTTCTGGTCACCCTATTATAGAAAGGATATTATTAAACTAGAAAGAGTGCTGAAAAGATTTACTAGGATGCTCCCGGGACTTGATGGTTTGAGTTATAAGGAGAGGCTGGATAGACTGGGACTTTTGTCCCTGGAGCGTAGGAGGCTGAGGGGTGACCTTATAGAGGTCTATAAAATAATGAGGGGCACAGATCAGCTAGATAGTCAACATCTTTTCCCCAAAGGGAGGGGAGTCTAAAACTAGAGAGCATAGGTTTAAGATCCTCACCGTCCTTCTCACCTTGTCTGGCCTACATGTGGTCGAGCGAGGGAACCGTGGTTTACGAAAGAAGTTGAATCTCTTGTGAAGAGGAAGGAGGAGACTTACGTAAAGATGAGACGTGAAGGCTCAGTTAGGGCGTTTGAGAATTACAAGTTAGCCAGGAAGGACCTGAAGAGAGAGCGAAGAAGAGCCAGGAGGGGACGTGAGAAGTCTTTGGCAGGTAGGATCAAGGAAAACCCTAAAGCTTTCTATAGGTATGTCAGGGATACAAGAATGACTAGGGTAAGATTAGGGCCAGTCAAGGACAGGAGTGGGAAGTTGTGGGTGGAGTCCGGAGAGATAGGAGAGGCACTAAATGAATATTTTTCGTCAGTATTCACACAGGAAAAAGACAATGTTGTCGAGGAGAGTACTGAGATACGGCTATCGGACTAGACGGGATTGAGGTTCATAAGGACGAGGTATTAGCAATTCTGGAAAGTGTGAAAATAGATAAGTCCCCAGGGCCGGATGGGATTTATCCGAGGATTCTCTGGGAGGCTAGGGAGGAGATTGCAGAGCCTTTGGCTTTGATCTTTGTGTCGTCATTGTCTACAGGAACAGTGCCAGAAGACTGGAGGATAGCAAATGTTGTCCCCTTGTTCAAGAAGGGGAGTAGGGACAACCCTGGTAATTATAGACCGGTGAGCCTTACTTCTGTTGTGGGCAAAGTTTTGGAAAGGATTATAGGAGATAGGATTTATAATCACCTGGAAAGGAATAATTTGATTAGGGATAGTCAGCACGGTTTTGTGAAGGGTAGGTCGTGCCTCACAAACCTTATTGAGTTCTTTGAGAAGGTGACCAAAGAGATGGATGAGGGTAAAGCAGTTGATGTGGCGTATATGGATTTCAGTCAAGCGTTTAATAAGGTTCCCCACGGTAAACTATTGCAGAAAATACGGAGGCATGGGATTGAGGGTGATTTAGTGGTTTGGATCAGGAATTGGCTAGCTGTAAGAAAACAGAGGGTGGTGGTTGATGGGAAATGTTCATCCTGGAGTTCAGTTACTAGTGGTGTACCGCAAGGATCTGTTTTGGGGCCACTGCTGTTTGTCATTTTTATAAATGACCTGGATGAGGGGGTAGAAGGCTGGGTTAGTAAATTTGCAGATGACACTAAAGTCGGTGGAGTTGTGGACAGTGCGGAGGGATGTTGCAGGTTACAGAGGGACATAGATAAGCTGCAGAGCTGGGCTGAGAGGTGGCAAATGGAGTTTAATGCGGAAAAGTGTGAGGTGATTCACTTTGGAAGGAGTAACAAGAATACAGAGTACTGGGCTAATGGTAACATACTTGGTAGTGTGGATGAACAGAGAGATCTCGGTGTCTATGTGCATCGATCCCTGAAAGTTGGCACCCAGGTTGATAGGGTTGTTAAGAAGGCGTACGGAGTGTTAGCTTTTATTGGTAGAGGGATTGAGTTTCAGAGCCAGGAGGTCATGCTGCAACTGTACAAAACTCTGGTGCGGCCGCACTTGGAGTATTGCGTACAGTTCTGGTCGCCGTATTATAGGAAGGATGTGGAAATGTTGGAAAGGGTGCAGAGGAGATTTACCAGGATGTTGCCTGGTATGGTGGGAAAATCGTATGAGGAAAGGCTGAGGGGCTTGAGGCTGTTTTTGTTAGAGAGAAGGTTAAGAGGTGACTTAATAGAGGCATACAAGATGATCAGAGGATTAGACAGGGTGGATAGTGAGAGCCTTTTTCCTCGGATGGTGACGGCTAGCACGAGGGGACATAGCTTTAAATTGAGGGGTGAGAGATATAGGACTGATGTCAGAGGTAGGTTCTTTACTCAGAGAGTAGTAAGGGCGTGGAATGCCCTGCCTGCAGCAGTAGTGGACTCGTCAACATTAAGAGCATTCAAATGGTTATTGGATAAACATATGGATGATATTGGAATAGTGTAGGTTAGAGGGGCTTTAGATTGGTTCCACTGGTCGGCACAACATCGAGGGCCGAAGGGCCTGGACTGCGCTGGAATGTTCTATGTGACTCCAAAGCCACAGCAATGTGGTTGACTCTCAACTGCCCTCCAAGGGGCAACTGGGCAATAAATGCTGGACCCAGCCAGCGACGCCCATGTCCCAGGGATGAATAGATGAAATGCCCCCGAGAATGTTTCATTACAGGGAGCGACAGTTACACAGGTTTCTCATTTATCCATAATTTATAGCTCTGCTCCCTCCCTCGATGGAAAGATTTCGAGCCAGCCCTGTCTTCAAAATGCATCGAATCCGGCGAAAAGCCTTTCATACAATGTGGAGACATCTGGATCTCGTTATCCCAACACCCTGATTATTCTCTGCTGCTGCAGCAGAGGGATATTGGATGGAATACAAGCTCGAGAACATTCTTCCAACTCAAAATCGAGAGCGGTCACGTTGTGGGGGGGAGGTCACAACTCGCTTCACGTCAGAAAGGGTCCCACCCGGGGCGACGCAGAACTCTCAAACCAGGTCAAACCCGCCCCCCAAGATACTCGGAAAAAGGCGCAAGGACTGGGCTACATTCACAAACCCTTTGTAGTCCCTTGCGGTCTTAAGAACATAAGAAATAGGAGCAGGAGTAGGCCATCCGGCCCCTCGAGCCTGCCCCGCCATTCAATAAGATCATGGCTGATCTGACGTGGATCAGTACCACTTACCCGCCTGATCCCCATAACCCTTAATTCCCTTACCGCTCAGGAATCCATCCATCCGCGCTTTAAACACATTCAGCGAGGTAGCCTCCACCACCTCAGTGGGCAGAGAATTCCAGAGATTCACCACCCTCTGGGAGAAGAAGTTCCTCCTCAACTCTGTCTTAAACCGACCCCCCTTTATTTTGAGGCTGTGTCCTCTAGTTTTAACTTCCTTACTAAGTGGAAAGAATCTCTCCGCCTCCACCCTATCCAGCCCCCGCATTATCTTATAAGTCTCCATAAGATCCCCCCTCATCCTTCTAAACTCCAACGAGTACAAACCCAATCTCCTCAGCCTCTCCTCATAATCCAAACCCCTCATCTCCGGTATCAACCTGGTGAACCTTCTCTGCACTCCCTCCAATGCCAATATATCCTTCCTCATATAAGGGGACCAATACTGCACACAGTATTCCAGCTGCGGCCTCACCAATGCCCTGTACAGGTGCATCAAGACATCCCTGCTTTTATATTCTATCCCCCCTCGCGATATAGACCAACATCCCATTTGCCTTCTTGATCACCTGTTGTACCTGCAGACTGGGCTTTTGCGTCTCATGCACAAGGACCCCCAGGTCCCTTTGCACGGTAGCATGTTTTAATTTGTTTCCATTGAGATAGTAATCCCATTTGTTATTATTTCCTCCAAAGTGTATAACCTCGCATTTCTCAACGTTATACTCCATTTGCCATATCCTCGCCCACTCACTCAGCCTGTCCAAATCTCTCTGCAGATCTTCTCCGTCCTCCACACGATTCACTTTTCCACTTATCTTTGTGTCGTCTGCAAACTTCGTTACCCTGCACTCCTTGGTCTTGGGCAGAGCAGGAGCCCCAGACCAAGCTGTGATACATCCGGGAAGGATGCTTTCTATGGGGCATCTGTAAAAGTTGCTGAGAATCGCACTGCAATGTTGAAGTATCATAGAATCATAGAATCCTACAGTGCAGAAAGAGGCCATTCGGCCCATCGAGTCTGCACTGACCACAATCCCACCCAGGCCCTATCCCCGTATCCCTACATATTTTACCCGCTAATCCCTCTAACCTACGCATCTCGGGACACTAAGGGGCAATTTTTAGCACGGCCAATCAACCTAACCCGCACATCTTTGGACTGTGGGAGGAAACCGGAGCACCCGGAGGAAACCCACGCAGACACGGGGAGAATGTGCAAACTCCACACAGACAGTGACCCGAGCCGGGAATCGAACCCGGGTCCCTGGAGCTGTGAAGCAGCAGTGCTAACCCACTGTGCCACCGTGCCACCCATGGTCGGGTCAACGTCTAACCTCCCTTGGTGAGTCCACCAACGCCTCTACTTTCTCAGGAGACTAAGGAAATTCGGCATGTCCGCTACGACTCTCACCAACTTTTACAGATGCCCCATAGAAAGCATCCTTCCCGGATGTATCACAGCTTGGTCTGGGGCTCCTGCTCTGCCCAAGACCGCAAGGAACGACAAAAGGTCGTGAATGTAGCCCAGTCCCATCACGCAAACCAGCCTCCCATCCATTGACTCCGTCTACACTTCCCGCTGGTGTCCAGATCACCAACAACCTGTCCTGGTCCCCCCCACGCCGACACTATCGTTAAGAAAGCCCCACCAATGCCTCTCTCAGAAGACGAAGGAAATTCGGCATGTCCGCTACGACTCTCACCAACTTTTACAGATGCCCCATAGAAAGCCGGATGTATCACAGCTTGGTCTGGGGCTCCTGCTCTGCCCAAGACCGCAAGGAACTACAAAAGATGGTGAATGTAGCCCAATCCATCACGCAAATTAAGGGTTATGGGGATCAGGCGGGTAAGTGGAACTGATCCACTATCAGATCAGCCATGATCTTATTGAATGGCGGGGCAGGCTCGAGGGGCGAGATGGCCTACTCCTGCTCCTAGTTCTTATGTTCTTAAACCAACCTCCCATCCATTGACTCCGTCTACACTTCCCGCTGCCTCGGGGGAAAAGCAGCCGGCATAATCAAGGACCCCCCCCCCCCCCACGCACCCCGGACATTCTCTCTTCCACCTTCTTCCGTCGGGGGAAAAAGATACAACAGTCTGAGGTCACGTACCGACCGACTCAAGAACAGCTTCTTCCCTGCTGCTGCTGTCAGACTTTTGAATGGACCGACCTCGCATTAAGTTGATCTTTCTCTACACCCCTAGCTGTGACTGTAACACTACATTCTGCACCCTCTCCTTTCCTTCTCTATGAACGGTATGCTTTGTCTGTATAGCGCGCGAGAAACAATACTTTTCACTGTATCCCGATACACGTGACAATAATAAATCGAATTTCACCAGAGCAGGTCAGAGGCTGGGAATCCTGCGGAGAGTAACTCACCTCCTGACACCCCCCCGCCTCCCCCCCCCTCCACCCAAAGCCTGTCCACCATCTACAAGGACACAAGTCAGGAGTGCGATGGAATATTCTCCACTCGCCTGGATGAGCGCGGCTCCCACAACACTCGAGAAGCTCCACACCGTCCGGGACAAAGCAGCCCCCCTCCCCTCCCGATCGACACGCTAACCCCCCCTTCCCCCCCCCCAACCTTCGACATTCACTCCCTCCACCACCGACGCACAGCGGCAGCTGTGAGCACCAACTACTGGATGCCCCGCAGCGACTCGCCGAGGCTCCTTCGAACAGCACCTTCCAAACCCGCCACCTCTACCCACCGAGAAGGACGAGGGGAGGGGGTGGGGTGTGAGGGGGCAGCAGCAGACGCATGGGGAACACCACCACCTGCAAGCTCCCTCCTCCGAGAACCACCCCCCCTCCCCTCACACACACACACACACACACACAAACACCATCCCGACTTGGAAACATACCGGCCGTTCCTTCACTGTGGCTGGGGTCAAAATCCTGGAACTCCCTCCCTAACAGCGCCGTGGGTGTACCTACACCACACACACGGGGACTGACTGATGTCCAATCACAATCCTGAAACGCCCTCCCTAACAGCGGTATGGAGACACACAACACACCCCTCGTGCATCAGTCGCTGAGAGTAAGCGCGCAGGTACAGCAGGCAGTAAAGAAGGCAGATGGTATGTTGTCCTTCATAGCGAGAGGATTGGAGTATAGGGATGGGGATGTTTTGCTGCAATTGTACAGGGCGTTGGTGAGGCCACACCTGGAGTATTGTGTGCAGTTTTGGTCTCCTTATCTGAGGAAGGATGTCCTTGCTATAGAGGGAGCGCAGCGAAGGTTTACCAGGCTGATTCCTGGGATGGCAGGTCTGTCATATGAGGAGAGACTAAGTCGGTGAGGATTATATTCACTGGAGTTTAGAAGAATGAGAGGGGGATCTCATAGAAACTTATAAAATTCTAACAGGGTTCGACAGGGTTAGATTCAGAAAGAATGTTCCCGATGGTGGGGGGAGTGCAGAACTAGGGGGTCATAGTTTGAGGATAAGGGGGTAAACCTTTTAGGACTGAGGTGAGGAGAAATTTCTTCACCCAGAGGGTGGTGAATGTGTGGGATTCACTCCCACAGAAAGTAGTCGAGGCCAAAACATTGTGAGATTTCCAAGAAGAAATTAGATGTAGCTCTTGGGGGCTAAAGGGATCGAGGGATATGGTTGGGGGGGAAAAAAAAAATCAGGATATTGAATTTGATGATCAGCCGTGCATTCATAATGAATGGGCGGAGCAGGCTGGGAGGGTCGAATACCCTTACTCCTGCTTCCAGTTCCTGTGGCAAGCCTTCAACTCACACCCTGTCAAGTTGCAAGCCAGCACCCAGGGCTCAGCTGACGCCGGAAGCTTGGGGGAGGGTGCTGTTGACAGGACGGGGGGGGGGGGGGGGGGAGGAGGCAGTCGAAATTCTGCAAAAGCTCAGACACCAAGGCGCTCAGCGGAGGCCCCGCCCACGATCAGGAAATGACTCCAGTGCACAGCCGTGGACGACACAGGAAGCAGCTGTCGACTTCGACCCTGGCCGTCTCACCTCGGGAGATACGGAAACGGGAACTGCGCTGCCCCTTTCCCGGACAAGAGGCTGCGTCATCGATGGATACAACGGCGGGACACAGGGCGCGGGAGCAAACGATGTTCGCCTGGGGTCGCCGCGTTCCAACGACAGGTCGACACGTTCTCTCCCCCCGGTGTCTGCGTGGGTTTCCTCCGGGTGCTCCGGTTTCCTCCCTCACAGTCTGAAGATGTGCGGGTTAGGGGGACCGGCCGTGCTGAATGTACCCCGAACAGGTGCCAGAGTGTGGCACCTGGGGGATTTTCACAGTAACTTCATTGTGTTGTTAATGTGAGCCTTACTTGTGACACTAATAAATAAACTTTAAACTTACGTTTGGGTGGATTGGCCATGCTAAATTGTCCCTTAGTGTCCAAAGATGTGTAGGTTAGGGTGGATTGGCCATGCTAAATTGTCCCTGAGTGTCCAAAGATGTGTAGGTTAGGGTGGATTGGCCATGCTAAATTGTCCCTTAGTGTCCAAAGATGTGTAGGTTAGGGTGGATTGGCCATGCTAAATTGTCCCTGAGTGTCCAAAGATACATAGAACAGTACAGCACAGAACAGGCCCTTCGGCCCACGATTTTGTGCCGAGCTTTGTCTGAAACCAAGATCAAGCTATCCCACTCCCTATCATCCTGGTGTGCTCCATGTGTCTATCCAATAACCGCTTAAATGTTCCTAAAGTGTCTGACTCCACGATCACTGCAGGCAGTCCATTCCACACCCCAACCACTCTCTGAGTAAAAAACCTACCTCGGACATCCTTCCTATATCTCCCACCATGAACCCTATAGTTATGCCCCCTAGTTACCGCTCCATTCACCCGAGGAAATAGTCTTTGAACGTTCACTCTATCTATCCCCCTCATCATCTTATAAACCTCTATCAAGTCTCCTCTCAACCTCCTCCGCTCCGAAGAGAAAAGCCCAAGTTCCCTCAACCTTTCCTCATAAGACCTACCCTCCAAACCAGGCAGCATCCTGGTAAATCTCCTCTGCACTCGTTCCAGTGTCTCCACATCCTTCTTTATAGTGAGGTGACCAGAACTGCACACAATATTCCAAATGTGGTCTCACCAAGGTCCTGTACAGTTGCAGCATAACCCCACGGCTCTTAAACTCCAACCCCCTGTTAATAAAAGCCAACACACTATAGGCCTTCTTCACAGCTCTATCCACTTGAGTGGCAACCTTCAGAGATCTGTGGATATGGACCCCAAGATCTCTCTGTTCCTCCACATTCTTCAGAACCCTACCTTTGACCCTGTAATCCGCATTTAAATTAGTCCTACCAAAATGAATCACCTCACATTTATCAGGGTTAAACTCCATTGGCCATTTTTCAGCCCAGCTTTGCATCCTATCTATGTCTCTTTGCAGCCTACAACAGCCCTCCACCTCATCCACTACTCCACCAATCTTGGTGTCATCGGCAAATTTACTGATCCACCCTTCAGCCCCCTCCTCCAAGTCGTTTATAAAAATGACAAAAAGCAGAGGACCAAGCACTGATCCCCGTGGCACTCCGCTGGTAACCGGTTTCCAGTCCGAAAATTTTCCATCCACCACCACCCTCTGTCTTCTGTTAGATTAGCCAGTTACCTATCCAATCGGCCAAACTTCCCCCAGATGTGCTGGTTAGGGTGGATTGGTCATGCTAAATTGTCCCTTAGTGTCCAAAGATGTGCAGGTTAGGGTGGATTGGCCATGCTAAATTGTCCCTTAGTGTCCAAAGATGTGTAGGTTAGGGTGGATTGGCCATGCTAAATTGTCCCTTAGTGTCCAAAGATGTGCGGGTTAGGGTGGATTGGCCATGCTAAATTGTCCCTTAGTGTCCAAAGATGTGTAGGTTAGGGTGGATTGGCCATGCTAAATTGTCCCTTAGTGTTCAAAGATGTGTAGGTTAGGGTGGATTGGCCATGCTAAATTGTCCCTTAGTGTTCAAAGATGTGTAGGTTAGGGTGGATTGGCCATGCTAAATTGTCCCTCAGTGTTCAAAGATGTGTAGGTTAGGGTGGATTGGCCATGCTAAATTGTCCCTTAGTGTACCCAAAAGCGGCCGGAACGTGGCACCTCGGGGATTTTCACAGTAACTTCATTGCAGTGTTAATGTAAGCCAAACTTGTAACACTAATAAATAAACATGAACACAAATAAAATTTGGCATGTCCGCTACGACTCTCACCAACGTCTACAGATGCCCCATAGAAAGCATCCTTCCCGGGTGTATCACAGCTTGGTCTGGGGCTCCTGCTCTGCCCAAGACCGCAAGGAACTACAAAGGGTTTGTGTGTGTGAACGTAGCCCAGTCCCATCACGCAAACCAGCCTCCCATCCATTGACTCCGTCTACACTTCCCGCTGCCTCGGGGGGGAAAAGCAGCAGGCATAATCAAGGACCCCCCCCAAACGCACCCCGGACATTCTCTCTTCCGCCTTCTTCCGTCGGGGGGAAAAAGATACAAAAGTCTGAGGTCACGTACCGACCGACTCAAGAACAGCTTCTTCCCTGCTGCTGCCGTCAGACTTTTGAATGGACCGACCTCGCGTTAAGTTGATCTTTCTCTACACCCCGAGCTGTGACTGTGACACTACATTCTGCACCCTCTCCTTTCCTTCTCTATGAACGGTATACTTTGTATAGCGCGCAAGAAACAATACTTTTCACTGTGTCCCAATACACGTGACAATAATAAATCAAATCTACCAGCTCTGTAACCTCCTCCAGCCCCCTACATCCCCCTCCCTATCTCTGTAACCTCCTCCAGCCCCTACACCCCCTCCCTATCTCTGTAACCTCCTCCAGCCCCCCTACACCCCCTCCCCATCTCTGTAACCTCCTCCAGCCCCCCTACACACCCTCTCTATCTCTGTAACCTCCTCCAGCCCCCCTACACCCCCTCCCCATCTCTGTAACCTCCTCCAGCCCCCCTACACACCCTCCCTATCTCTGTAACCTCCTCCAGCCCCTACACCCCCTCCCTATCTCTGTAACCTCCTCCAGCCCCCCTACACCCCCTCCCCATCTCTGTAACCTCCTCCAGCCCCCCTACACACCCTCCCTATCTCTGTAACCTCCTCCAGCCCCCCTACATCCCCCTCCCTATCTCTGTAACCTCCTCCAGCCCCCCTACACCCCCTCCCTATCTCTGTAACATCCTCCAGCCCCCCTACACCCCCCCTCCCTATCTCTATAGAACATAGAACATAGAACATTACAGCGCAGAACAGGCCCTTCGGCCCACGATGTTGCACCGACCAGTTAAAAAAAAAACTGTGACCCTCCAACCTCAACCAATTTCTTTTCGTCCATGAACCTATCTACGGATCTCTTAAACGCCCCCAAACTAGGCGCATTTACTACTGATGCTGGCAGGGCATTCCAATCCCTCACCACCCTCTGGGTAAAGAACCTACCCCTGACATCGGTTCTATAACTACCCCCCCTCAATTTAAAGCCATGCCCCCTCGTGCTGGATTTCTCCATCAGAGGAAAAAGGCTATCACTATCCACTCTATCTAAACCTCTAATCATCTTATATGTTTCAATAAGATCCCCTCTTAGCCGCCGCCTTTCCAGCGAAAACAATCCCAAATCCCTCAGCCTCTCCTCATAGGATCTCCCCTCCATACCAGGCAACATCCTGGTAAACCTCCTCTGCACCCTCTCCAAAGCCTCCACATCCTTCCTGTAATGTGGGGACCAGAACTGCACACAGTACTCCAAGTGCGGCCGCACCAGAGTTGTGTACAGTTGCAACATAACGCTACGACTCCTAAATTCAATCCCCCTACCAATAAACGCCAAGACACCATATGCCTTCTTAACAACCTTATCTACTTGATTCCCAACTTTCAGGGATCTATGCACACATACACCTAGATCCCTCTGCTCCTCCACACTATTCAAAGTCCTCCCGTTAGCCCTATACTCAACACATCTGTTATTCCTACCAAAGTGAATTACCTCACCTCCTCCAGCCTCCCTACACACCCTCCCTATCTCTGTAACCTCCTCCAGCCCCCCTACATCCCCCTCCCTATCTCTGTAACCTCCTCCAGCCCCCCTACACCCCCTCCCTATCTCTGTAACATCCTCCAGCCCCCCTACACCCCCCTCCCTATCTCTGTAACCTCCTCCAGCCCCCTACACTCCCTCCCTATCTCTGTAACCTCCTCCAGCCCCCTACACTCCCTCCCTATCTCTGTAACCTCCTCCAGCTCCCTACACCCCCTCCCTATCTGTAATCTCCTCCAGCCCCCCTACACCCCCTCCCTATCTCTGTAACATCCTCCAGCCCCCCTACACCCCCCTCCCTATCTCTATAACCTCCTCCAGCTCGCCTACATGCCCTCCCTATCTCTGTAACCCCCTCCAGCCCCCCTACACCCCCTCCCTATCTCTGTAACCTCCTCCAGCCCCCTACACCCCCTCCCTATCTCTGTAACATCCTCCAGCCCCCCTACACCCCCCTCCCTATCTCTATAACCTCCTCCAGCCCCCTACACCCCCTCCCTATCTCTGTACCAAAGTCTGAGGTCACGCACCGACCGACTCAAGAACAGCTTCTTCCCTGCTGCTGCCGTCAAGACTTTTGAATGGACCGACCTCGCATTGAGTTGATCTTTCTCTACACCCCTAGCTGTGACTGTAACACTACATTCTGCACCCTCTCCTTTCCTTCTCTATGAACGGTATGCTTTGTCTGTATAGCGCGCAAGGAACAATACTTTTCACTGTATCCCAGTACACGAGACATGAATAAATCAGGTCCAAGCGGCCCCCACCCCCACCTCTTCCCCCGCCCCCCCCCAATGGGGACAGACCCCCTCGATTCCACCCCCACCCCCACAACCGCTCCCCCACGCCACGTCCCAAAACAGACACCACTGAAGGAACAGGCCAGACTAAACTCAGATAAACCAGCAAAGTCTCAAGGCTCCCTGTGGAACTTCTCAAGTGGGGTGAAGGTGGAGGAGGAGGGAGAGGGGGGGTTGGGGGAAGGGGGGGTTGGGGGAAAGGTGGTGGCCAGATTTCAGCTCCATTTGCCGTGTCTTGAGAAATACAGGCTGCAGCGAGACAGGGTAAACAGACGCAGACGCGG
>NW_027593229.1:0-36241 GCF_964213995.1 Mustelus asterias
CCTCATTCCCCTCACTCTGCGCCCCCTCATTCCCCTCACTCTGCACCCCTCACTCTGCCCCTCACTCTGCCCCCTCACTCTTCCCCCCTCACTCTTCCTCCCTCACTCTGCCCCCCTCATTTCCCCCTCACTCTGCCCCCCTCATTCCCCTCACTCTGCCCCCTCATTCCCCTCACTCTGCCCCCCTCCTCACTCTGCCCCCTCACTCTGCCCCCCTCACTCTGCCCCCTCACTCTGCCCCCCTGACTCTGCCCCCCTCACTCTGCCCCCCTCACTCTGCTCCCCTCACTCTGCCCCCCTCACTCTGCTCCCCTCACTCTGCCCCCCTCACTCTGCTCTCCTCACTCTGACCCCTCACTTTGCACCCCCTCACTCTGCCCCCCTCACTCTGCCCCCTCACTGTGCCCCCCTGACTCTGCACCCCCTCACTCTGCCCCCCTCACTCTGCCCCCTCACTCTGCCCCCCTCACTCTGCCCCCCTCACTCTGCCCCCCTCACTCTGCCCCCCTCACTCTGCCCCCCTCACTCTGCCACCTCACTCTGCCCCCCTCACTCTGCCCCCCTCACTCTGCCCCCTCACTCTGCGCCCCCTCACTCTGCCCCCCCTCACTCTGCCCCCCTCACTCTGCCCCCCTCACTCTGCCCCCCTCACCCTGCACCCCCTCACTCTGCTCCCCCTCTCTCTGCGCCCCCTCTCTCTGTCCCCCTCACTCCCCTCTCTCTGTCCCCCTCACTCCCCTCACTCTGCCCCCTCACTCCCCTCTCTCTGTCCCCCTCACTCCCCCTCACTCTGCCCCCTCACTTCCCTCTCTCTGTCCCCCTCACTCCCCCTCACTCTGTCCCCCTCACTCCCCTCTCTCTGTTCCCCTCACCACCCCTCACTCTGCCCCCTCACTCCCCTCTCTCTGTCCCCCTCACTCCCCCTCACTCTGCCCCCCTCACTCCCCTCTCTCTGTCCCCCTCACTCCCCCTCACTCTGCCCCCCACACCCCCTCATTCGTCTCTCACTCTGCGCCTCCTTACTCTGCCACTCTCTCTCTGCCCCCTCATTTTCCTCTCTCTATCCCCCCTCACTCTGCCCCCTTAATCCCCTCCCTCTCTGTCCCACCTCACTCTACCCCCCTCATTCCCCCCTCTCTGCCCCCTTCTCTCTGACCCCCACTCACTCCCCCTCGCTCTGCCCCCCTCTCTCTGCCCCCCTCTCTCAGCCCCCCTCTCTCAGCCCCCCTCTCTCTGCCCCCCTCTCTCTGCCCCGCTCTCTCTGCCCCCTCTCTCTGCCCCCCTCTCCCTGCCCCCCTCTCTCTGCCCCCTCTCTCTGCCCCCTTCTCTCTGCCCCCCTCTCTCTGCCCCCCTCTCTCTGCCCCCCTCTCTCTGCCCCGCTCTCTCTGCCCCCCTCTCTCTGCCCCCCTCTCTCTGCCCCCCTCTCTCTGCCCCCCTCTCTCTGCCCCCCTCTCTCTGCCCCCCTCTCTCTGCCCCCCTCTCTCTGCCCCCCTCTCCCTGCCCCCCTCTCTCTGCCCCGCTCTCTCTGCCCCCTCTCTCTGCCCCCCTCTCCCTGCCCCCCTCTCTCTGCCCCCCTCTCTCTGCCCCCCTCTCTCTGCCCCCCTCTCTCTGCCCCCCTCTCTCTACCCCCCCTCTCTCTGCCCCCCTCTCTCTGCCCCCCTCTCTCTGCCCCCTCTCTCTGCCCCCTCTCTCTGCCCCCTCTCTCTGCCCCCCTCTCTCTGCCCCCCCTCTCTCTGCCCCCCCCTCTCTCTGCCCCCCCCGCTCTGCCCCCCCTCCGTCTGCCCCCCTCTCTGCCCCCCCTCTCTCTTCCCCCCTCTCTCTGCCCCCCCTCTCTGCCCCCCTCTCTGCCCCCCTCTCTCTGCCCCCCTCTCTCTGCCCCCCCTCTCTCTGCCCCCCTCTCTGCCCCCCCTCTCTGCCCCCCTCTCTGCCCCCCTCTCTGCCCCCCCTCTCTGCCCCCCTCTCTGCCCCTCTCTCTCTGCCCCCCCTCTCTCTCTGCCCCCCTCTCTCTGCCCCCCCTCTCTCTGTCCCCCTCTCTGCCCCCCTCTCTCTGCCCCCCTCTCTCTGCCCCCTCTCTCTGCCCCCTCTCTCTGCCCCCTCTCTCTGCCCCCCTCTCTCTGCCCCCCCTCTCTCTGCCCCCACTCTCTCTGCCCCCCCTCGCTCTGCCTCCCCCTCTCTTTGCCTCCCCCTCTCTCTGCCTCCCTCTCTCTGCCCCCTTCTCTCTGACCCCCACTCACTCCCCCTCACTCTGCTCTGTCCACACTCTGCAACCCCATATCCTACTCATTCCCCCCTCATTCTGCCCCCTCACACCCCCTCACTCCCCCTCACACATCCCTCGCATCTCTCTCCCCCTCACTCCCCGCACCCTTTAATATCCCACCCAGTCTAATCCCACTCTCCCCCCTCACTCCCCACACCCTTTAATATCCCACCCAGTCTAATCCCACTCTCCCCCTCACTCCCCGCACCCTTTAATATCCCACCCAGTCTAATCCCACTCTCCCCCTCACTCCCCGCACCCTTTAATATCCCACCCATTCTAATCCCACTCTCCCCCTCACTCCCCGCACCCTTTAATATCCCACCCAGTCTAATCCCACTCTCCCCCTCACTCCCCGCACCCTTTAATATCCCACCCAGTCTAATCCCACTCTCCCCCCTCACTCCCCACACCCTTTAATATCCCACCCAGTCTAATCCCACTCTCCCCCTCACTCCCCGCACCCTTTAATATCCCACCCAGTCTAATCCCACTCTCCCCCTCACTCCCCGCACCCTTTAATATCCCACCCAGTCTAATCCCACTCTCCCCCTCACTCCCCGCACCCTTTAATATCCCACCCAGTCTAATCCCACTCTCCCCCCTCACTCCCCACACCCTTTAATATCCCACCCAGTCTAATCCCACTCTCCCCCTCACTCCCTGCACCCTTTAATATCCCACCCAGTCTAATCCCACTCTCCCCCCTCACTCCCCGCACCCTTTAATATCCCACCCAGTCTAATCCCACTCTCCCCCTCGCTCCCCGCACCCTTTAATATCCCACCCAGTCTAATCCCACTCTCCCACTCACTCCCCGGACCCTTTAATATCCCACCCAGTCTAATCCCACTCTCCCACTCACTCCTGGACCCTTTAATATCCCACCCAGTCTAATCCCACTCTCCCACTCACTCCCCGCACCCTTTAATATCCCACCCAGTCTAATCCCACTCTCCCCCTCACTCCCCGCACCCTTTAATATCCCACCCAGTCTAATCCCACCCTCCCACTCACTCCCCGCACCCCTTAATATCCCACCCAGCCTAATCCCACTCTCCTCCTCACTCCCGGCACCTTTTAATATCCCATCCAGTCTCATCCCACTTTCCCATTCTTTTCCCGACTATTTGCCGGGATTATTCTCTGCCGGTGTTTCCTGGAAGGTGGCTCCCACGTTGGCAAGTTCCCTATCCGGCCCTAATCCTGCTCTCTTACCTCTTCCAGGATTTGGGAATATCTCGCCCAAGACGGAAGGCGGGAAGATTTTTTGCATTGTCTATGCCTTGGTGGGAATTCCGATGTTTGGGGTTTTCTCCTGGCTGGAGTGGGTGACCAGCTGGGATCAGCCCTGGGACAGCTGATCGGAAAAGTGGAGGAGATTTTCCTGGTAAGTTTTCTGGAGAAAACAAGAGGAACAAGCCATTCGTCCCATCTTCTGCTGTTCCTGCTTCCAAGGAGCCTCTTCCCACCCCCTCTCCATCTCCCCCCTATCCCCGTATTAAAGAACAAAGAAAATTACAGCACAAGAACAGGCCCTTCGGCCCTCCAAGCCTGCACCGACCATGCTGCCCGACTGAACTAAAACCCCCTACCCTTCTGGGGACCATATCCCTCCATTCCCATCCCATTCATGTATTTATCCAGACGCCCCTTAAACGTCACTATCATATCCGCTTCCACTACCTCCCCCGGCAGCGAGTTCCAGGCACCCACCACCCTCTGTGTAAAAAATCTGCCTCGTACATCTCCTTTAAACCTTGCCCCTCGCACCTTAAACCTGTGCCCCCCTAGTAATTAACTCTTCCACCCTGGGGGAAAAAGCTTCTGACTATCCACTCTGTCCATGCCTCTCATAATCTTGTGGACTTCTATCAGGTCTCCCCCTCAACCTCCGTCGCTCCAGTGAGAACAAACCAAGTTTCTCCAACCTCTCCTCATAGCTAATGCCCTCCATACCAGGCAACATCCTGGTAAATCTTTTCTGTACCCTCTCCAAAGCCTCCACATCCTTCTGGCAGCGTGGCGACCAGAATCGAACACTATATTCCAAGTGCGGCCTAACTAAGGTTCTATAAAGCTGCAACATGACTTGCCAATTTTTAAACTCAATGCCCCGGCCGATGAAGGCAAGCATGCCGTATGCCTTCTTGACTACCTTATCCACCTGCGTTGCCACTTTCAGTGACCTGTGTACCTGTACGCCCAGATCCCTCTGCCTATCAATACTCTTAAGGGTTCTGCCATTTACTGTATATTTTCTATCTGTATTAGACCTTCCAAAATGCATTACCTCACATTTGTCCGGATTAAACTCCATCTGCCATCTCTCCGCCCAAGTCTCCAACTGATCTGTATCCTGCTGTATCCTCTGATGGTCCTCATCGCTATCCGCAAATCCACCAACCTTTGTGTCGGTCGCAAACTTACTAATCAATCCAGTTACATTTTCCTCCAAATAATTTAGAAATATTACAAACAGCAAAGGTCCCAGCACTAATTCCTGAGGAATGCCACTTGTCACAGCCCTCCATTCAGAAACGCACCCTTCCACTGCTACCCTCTGTCTTCTTTGACGGAGCCAGTTTTGTATCCACCTTGCCAGCTCACCTCTGATCCCATGTGACTTCACCTTCTGCATCAGTCTGCCATGAGGGACCTTGTCAAAGGTCTTACTGAAGTCCATGTAGACAACATCCACTGCCCTACCCTCATCAATCCTTCTATTCCTCTCTCCCACAAGTGTTTATCCAGCTTCCCCTCTTCGATGTATCAACACTATTCACCTCCCCCACTTCCCGTGGGAGCGAGTCCCACATTCACCCCACTCCCCATGGGAGTGAGTTCCAAATTCTCCCCCATTCCCTGTGGGAGTGAGTCCCACATTCTCCCCCGCTTCCCCGTGGGAGCAAGTCCCACATTCTCCCCCACTCCCTGTGGGAGCAAGTCCCACATTCTCCCCCACTCCCTGTGGGAGCGAGTCCCACATTCTCCCCCACTCCCCGTGGGAGTGAGTCCCACATTCACCCCACTCCCCATGGGAGTGAGTCCCACATTCTCCCCCACTCCCCGTGGGAGTGAGTCCCACATTCTCCCCACTCGCTGTAGGAGTGAGTCCCACATTCACCCCCACTCCCTGTGGGAGCGAGTCCCACATTCTCCCCACTCCCCGTGGGAGTGAGTCCCACATTCTCCTCCACTCCCCGTGGGAGTGAGTCCCACATTCTCCCCCACTCCCCGTGGGAGTGAGTCCCACATTCTCCCCCACTCCCCGTGGGAGTGAGTCCCACATTCTCCCCCACTCCCTGTGGGAGTGAGTCCCACATTCTCCCCCACTCCCCGTGGGCGTGAGTCCCACATTTTCCCCCATTCCCCGTGGGAGCGAGTCCCACATTCGCCCCGACTCCCTGTGGGAGCGAGTCCCACATTCTCCCCGACTCCCCGTGGGAGCAAGTCCCACATTCTCCTCCATTCCCCGTGGGAGCGAGTCCCACATTCTCCCCCACTCCCCGTGGGAGTGAGTCCCACATTCTCCCCCACTCCCCGCGGGAGCGAGTCCCACATTCTCCTCCACTCCCTGTGGGAGCGAGTCCCACATTCTCCCCCACCCCCCATGGGAGCGAGTCCCACATTCTCCCCCACTCCCCGTGGGAGCGAGCCCCACATTCTCCCCCACCCCCCATGGGAGCGAGCCCCACATTCTCCCCCACTCCCTGTGGGAGCGAGTCCCACATTCTCCCCCACTCCGTGTGGAAGCGAGTTCCTTGAATTAAGTTGTGAGGCGGGGTGGTGGGCTGGTTGAGGTGGGAGGCAGAGGGATGCCTGGCAACATTTCACAAATATCTCCAACCCCCCCAATATACACCAACCACCTCCCCCCGACCTAGAATTCTGTCCTTCCCTCGATTAGGGTGGGTGGGCTCGCAGGCTGGGGGAAGGGGGGTGGGGGTCTCGCGATGGCTGCGGGGAGTTCTGGGCAGCCTTCCCGTCCGTTCTGACCTGGTCTTGACCTTTTCCAGAGGTGGAAGGTCAACCCGACGGTGATTCGTGTCCTCTCCACCCTTCTCTTCATCCTGATTGGCTGCCTGATGTTTGTCTTTTGTCCGGTCCTGGTGTTCCGATGGATTGAGGACTGGCCCCTCCTTGACTCCGTCTACTTTGTGGTGATCACCCTGACGACCATCGGCTTTGGAGACTACGTGGCAGGTAGGCCAAGGCTTGTTGGAGAGGCTCAGAGGCCTACTTGAGGCCTACAACTGGAGGCTGCTGCCTTGCTCCCTGGGTGGAGGGAGTTTATGTGCGGCTGTCCCTGGCTGGCATTCTGAATTGATTTGATTTATTATTGTCACATGTATTGGGATACAGTGAAAAGTACTGTTTCTTGCACGCTATACAGACAAAGCATACCGTTCATAGAGAAGGAAAGGAGAGAGTGCAGAATGTAGTGTTACAGTCACAGCTAGGGTGTAGAGAAAGATCAACTTAATGCGAGATCGGTCCATTCAAAAGTCTGACAGCAGCAGGGAAGAAGCTGTTCTTGAGTCGGTCGGTAAGTGACCTCAGACTTTTGTATCTTTTTCCCGACGGAAGAAGGTGGAAGAGAGAATGTCCGGGGTGTGTGTGGGGTCCTTAATTATGCTGGCTGCTTTTCCCCGAGGCAGCGGGAAGTGTAGACAGAGTCAATGGATGGGAGGCTGGTTTGCGTGATGGACTGGGCTACATTCGCGAGCTTTTGTAGTTTCTTGCAGTCTTGGGCAGAGCAGGAGCCCCAGACCAAGCTGTGATACATCCAGAAAGGATGCTTTCTATGGTGCAGCTGTAAATGTTGGTGAGATTCGTAGCGGACATGCCAAATTTCCTTCGCCTCCTGAGAAAGTAGAGGCATTGGTGGGGCTTTCTTAACTATAGTGTCGGCATGGGGGGACCAGGACAGGTTGTTGGTGATCTGGACACCTAAAAACCTGAAGCTCTCGACCATTTCCACTTCATCCCTATTAATGTAGACAGGGGCATGTTCCTGAAGTCGATGACAATGTCCTTCTGAGGGGACATCCCAGAATTCTCTCCAGTTCAATCCAGCCCCGTTTGGCGCTGAGGTTAGACAGGGTAGGTTCAGAAAGAGTGATCCTGATTAGAGTGAGGTCCACATTTTCCCCCATTCCCCATGGGAGCGAGTCCCACATTCTCCCCCACTCCCCGAGGGAGCGAGCTCCACATTCTCCCATTTTTCTCCGTGGGAACAAGTTGCACATTCTCCCCACACCCCCATGGGAGTGAGTCCCACATTGTCCCCCACTCTCCCGTGGGAGCGAGTCCCACATTCTGCCCGCTCCCCGTGGGAGTGAGTCCCACACTCTGCCTGCCCCCCATGGGAGTGACTCCCACATTCTCCCAATTTTCCCCCATGGGAGTGAATCCCACATTCCCCCCCACTCCTCATGGGAGCGAGTCCCACATTCTCCCCACTCCCCGTGGGAGCGAGTCCCACATTCTCCCAATTTTCCCCCGTGGGAGCGAATCCCAAATTCTTCCCCACTCCCCATGGGAGCGAGTCCCACATTCTCCCAATTTTCCCCCATGGGAACGAGTTGCACATTCTCCCCCAGTCCCCATGGGCGCGAGTCCCACATTCTCCCCACTCCCCATGGGAGCGAGTCCCACATTCTCCCCCATCCTGTAGGAGCGAGTTCCACATTGTCTCCCAATTCCCGTCGGAGCGAATCCCACATTCTCCCCGCTCCCCGTGGGAGCGAGTCCCACATTCTCCCCACTCCCTGTGGGAGCGAGTCCCACATTCTCCCTATTCGCCCATGGGAGTGAGTCCCACATTCTCCCTATTCGCCCATGGGAGCGAGTCCCACATTCTCCCCCAGTCCCCGTGGGAGCGAGTCCCACATTCTCCCCCAGTCCCCATGGGAGCGAGTCCCACATTCTCCCCACTCCCCGTGGGAGCGAGTCCCACATTCTCCCAATTTTCCCCCGTGGGAGCGAATCCCAAATTCTTCCCCACTCCCCATGGGAGCGAGTCCCACATTCTCCCCCATCTCGTAGGAGCGGGTTCCACATTGTCTCCCAATTCCCGTCGGAGCGAATCCCACATTCTCCCCGCTCCCCGTGGGAGCGAGTCCCACATTCTCCCCCACTCCCCGTGGGAGCGAGTCCCACATTCTCCCCACTCCCTGTGGGAGCGAGTCCCACATTCTCCCTATTCGCCCATGGGAGCGAGTCCCACATTCTCCTTATTCGCCCATGGGAGCGAGTCCCACATTCTCCCCCAGTCCCCATGGGAGCGAGTCCCACATTCTCCCCCAGTCCCCGTGGGAGCGAGTCCCACATTCTCCCCAATCCCCGTGGCAAACGCAATGCCAGCACTCATGTCGAGAGGGCTAGAATACAAGAGCAGGGATGTACTTCTGAGGCTGTATAAGGCTCTGGTCAGACCCCATTTGGAGTATTGAGAGCAGTTTTGGGCCCCGTATCTAAGGAAGGATGTGCCGGCCTTGGAAAGGGTCCAGAGGAGGTTCACAAGAATGATCCCGGGAATGAAGAGGTTGTCGCATGAGGAACGGTTGAGGATTCTGGGTCTGTACTTGATGAGAGTTTAGAAGGATGAGAGGGGGATCTCATTGAAACTTCCAGAATACGGAAAGGCCTGGATAGAGTGGACGTGGGGAAGATGTTTCCATTAGTCGGGGAGACTGGGATTCGAGGGCTCGGCCTCAGAGTAAAGGGACGGACCCTTTAGAACCGAGATGAGGAGGAATTTCTTCAGCCAGAGGGTGGGTGAATCTGTGGAACTCGTTGCCACAGAGGGAGGCCGGGTCATTGAGTGTATTGGAGACAGAGATAGATTCTCGATTGGTGAGGGGGGGGTGAAAGGTCATGGGGAAAAGGCGGGAGAATGGGGTTGAGAAACTTATCAGCCATGGCGGAGCAGATGGGCCGAATGGCCTAATGCAGCTCCTGTATCTTATGGTTTCATGGTATTGGCCCAACTTTGTGAGGAAAGATTGAGCCTTTACTCATTGGAGTTTATTCATTCGCTGGCCGGGCCCAACCTTTATCCCCCATCCCTAATTGCCCCCTTGAGAAGGTGGTGGGTGAGCCGCCATCTTGAACCCGCTGCAGTCCCCGCGTGGTGTAGGTACACCCACCGTGCTGTTAGGGAGGGAGTTCCAGGATTGTGATTGGACATCAGTCAGTCCCCGTGTGTGGTGTAGGTACACCCACAGTGCTGTTAGGGAGGGAGTTCCAGGATTGTGATTGGACATCAGTCAGTCCCCGTGTGGTGTAGGTACACCCACAGTGCTGTTAGGGAGGGAGTTCCAGGATTTTGACCCCAGCCACAGCGAAGGAACGGCCGATATATTTCCAAGTCGGGATGGTGAGTGGCTCGGAGGGGGAGCTTGCAGGTGGGGGTGTTCCCCATGTGTCTGCTGCCCCCCCCCCTTGTCCTTCTAGGTGGTAGAGGTGGCGGGTTTGGAAGGTGCTGTCGAAGGAGCCTTGGCGAGTCGCTGCAGTGCATCTTGTAGATGGTACACACTGCTGCCACTGTGCGTCGGTGGTGGAGGGAGTGAGTGTTTGTGGTTAGCGTGTCGATCGAGCGGGGCTGCTTTGTCCTGGATGGTGTCGAGCTTCTCGAGTGTTGTTGGGAGCCGCACTCATCCAGGCAAGTGGGGAGTGTTCCATCGCACTCCTGACTTGTGTCCTTGTCGATGGTGGACAGGCTTTGGGGGAGTCAGGAGGTGAGTTACTCTCCGCAGGATTCCCAGTGGACAGGCTTTGGGGGGAGTTGGGAGGTGAGTTACTCTCCGCAGGATTCCCAGTGGACAGACTTTGGGGGGAGTTGGGAGGTGAGTTACTCTCCGCAGGATTCCCAGCCTCTGACCTGCTCTGGTAGCCTCAGTATTTATATACTGAGGCACGGTGGCACAGTGGGTTAGCACTGCTGCTTCACAGCTCCAGGGCCCCAGGTTCGATTCCCGGCTCGGGTCACTGTCTGTGTGGAGTTTGCACATTCTCCTCGTGTCTGCATGGGTTTTCTCCGGGTGCTCCGGTTTCCTCCCACAGTCCAAAGATGTGCAGGTTAGGTTGATTGGCCAGGTTAAAAATTGCCCCTTAGAGTCCTGGGATGCGTAGGTTAGAGGGATTAGCGGGTAAATATGTGGGGGTAGGGCCTGGGTGGGATTGTGGTCGGTGCAGACTCGATGGGCCGAATGGCCTCCTTCTGCACTGTAGGGTTTCTATGGTTGGGTCCCAGTTGAGTTTCTGGTCTAGCTATGAAGAGGCAGACTTGAAAGTGGGGCAAAGGCCTCACATAATCGGATCTCACTGAGTCCTGGAGTGGGCCCGAGACCGGGAGGGGGAGGGAGGGCCGAAAGGCCTCCAATTGCTCCTTTTGTTTGCACTCTGGCGCCCCCTTGCTTGACCTCCTGATATTGGCTAACTCCTGGAACGTTCCCTCTCGCCCTAGGCGGGGATTCGAACCGGGTTTATAAGGTTTGGTATAAACCCCTCGTGTGGTTCTGGATTCTCCTGGGCCTCGCCTACTTTGCTGCCATCCTCTCGATGATTGGTGATTGGCTCCGAGCTCTCTCCAGGAGGACCCGGGCTGAGGTAAGAAAAGCGCAATAACTCCCGTTCTCCGCCACTGATCAGAGATTTCCAAGGTATAATATAAAGTTCGCCTCGACCCCAACTATTTGTGATTTTTGGCATTCGTGTGAGAATAAAATGTTTCACTCCTGGTATGATTCCAATGACCCCACTGCTGGGAGGCAGCAGTGCCACCGTGACACCTACATCCTTCACTCCAGGTGTGATTCTATTGACGCACAGGGAAGCTTTCATTAAAACCAACTTTATTTAAGAACACAGTTAAAATATAACAAAAAGAATTAGCATAACTTTTATCAGTTGAAATACTTAAACAATGAAAGGTATGATTCTTAACTGCTAATCTATAGTTCCAATATAAGCAATATCCCCACAGGCGTAAACCCCCCCTCCTCAGAATCAGTTGGCAAAAACACACAGGCTTATGTGGGTTTCTAGATTTCCAGCCTTTTAACTCCTCTGGAAGAACACATGTCCTCTGACTCCCAGACAGCAGCCTCCAGAGAGAGATCTAACTTCCAAACTGTAGAACCTCAGAAAAGTGACCTAGTTTCTGGCAGATCCCAGTCTCCAGAGACAGAGAGAGAGACAAAGAGCGACTCCTTTCTACAGCCCCGACAGCAACAACTGAGCTTATTTTCTCTCCGTAAGTCTAGCCCCGCTCATTTCCATGTCAATCAAGCCCCACTCTGAAAAACCCCGGGGGAAAACACGAAACATAACAACTCTGCATTAGCCCAGATTAAAACAAACATTGCCGCAATTAAGATCAATGATTCCGCTGCAGTAACAGCAACAGGGGCTGTCGGTTACAAACATAACGGAACCGATAATAGAACTGGCTGCGAAAGGAAAATTGGGATTAGAATCATAGAATCCTACAGTGCAGAAGGAGGCCATTCAGCCCATCGAGTCTCCACTGACAACAATACCATCCAGGTCCTATCCCCATAACCCCATGCATTTAGAAACATAGAAAAACTACAGCACAAACAGGCCCTTCGGCCCACAAGTTGTGCCGAACACATCCCTACCTTCTAGACTTACATAGAAACATAGAAAAACTACTACCCTAGCTAGTCCCCCTGACACTAAGGGACAATTTAGCACGGCCAATCCACCTAAGCACATCTGTGGGAGGAAACTGGAGCACCCGGAGGAAACCTACGCAGACACGGGGGGAATGTGCAGACTCCGCACAGACAGTGACCCAAGCCGGGAATTGAACCCGGGTCCCTGGCGCTGTGAGGCAGCAGTGCTAACCATTGTGCCACCACATTTAGAGGTTCATTAACATAGATATCTGACACTTGCTTTAAGAGAATAATTAACAAGTTATTTTATTCAACCAACCAGGGAATTTTAACTAAACCAGTAACATATTACTTAAAGGATTCTTTCGACTGAAATGCTGTTCAAATAAAGACAAGGATCATTCAGTACCAAAACAATAGTAACAGAATCTTAGTCAATCTCAAAACAATCTATATACAACCAAGTCTGGTGGCTTGGAAAAGATTTGAAGTTCTTTGGTAGTTGTCCGCTGTCTGTAAGCGCTGTCTCATTTGGTACTTGTCGCTGGTTAAATGGTGAGCTCCATTAAGGCATATCTGAAGCTGACAGAGTTAAGAGATAACTATTGATTTAACTGCCTTTAACTGCTCCGGGTAGCCTGGCCCTGGCTCTAGGAAGCTAGGCTGTTTCTCAACTTCCCAAACTCTTTGTGAGGGGGAAGGTTCTGCCCAAGACTGTTTTTCCACCCTGCCATTCAGTATATACCCATCCCCACGCGGATTCGAACCCCCACCCCAATGATTTCCAATCCCATTCAAGTATCTTCAACCCCGGTAATTGGCGGTTTCGGAAATGGGCCGCAATGCCCCATACGGAGTCATAGAGATTTACAGCATGGAAACAGGCCCTTCGGCCCAACTTGTCCATGCCGCCCTTTTCTTTATCCACTAAGCTAGTCCCAATTGCCCACGTTTGGCCCATATCCCTCTATACCCATCTTACACATGTAAATGCTTTTTAAAAGACAAAATTGTACCCGCCTCTACTACTACCTCTGGCAGCTTGTTCCAGACACTCACCACCCTCTGTGTGAAAAAATTGCCCCTCTGGACACTTTTGTATCTCTCACCTTAAACCTATGCCCTCTAGTTTTAGACTCCCCTCCCTTTGGGAAAAGATATTGACTATCTAGCTGATCTGTGCCCCTCATTATTTTATAGACCTCTATAAGGTCACCCCTCAGCCTCCTACGTTCCAGAGAAAAAAGTCCCAGTCTATCCAGCCTCTCCTTATAACTCAATCCATCAAGTCCCGGTAGCATCCGAGTAAATCTTTTCTGCACTCTTTCTAGTTTAATAATATCCTTTCTATAATAGGGTGACCAGAACTGTACACAGTATTCCAAGTGTGGCCTTACCAATGTCTTGTACAACTTCAACAAGACGTCCCAACTCCTGTATTCAATGTTCTGACCGATGAAACCAAGCATGCCGAATGCCTTCTTCACCACTCTGTCCACCTGTGATTCCACTTTTAAGGAGCTATGAACCTGTACCCCTAGATCTCTTTGTTCTGTAACTCTCCCCAACGCCCTACCATCAACTGAGTAAGTCCTGCCCTGGTTCAATCTACCAAAATGCATCACCTTACATTTATCTAAATTAAACTCCATCTGCCATTCATCAGCCCACTGGCCCAATTGATCAAGATCCCTCTGCAATCAGAGATAACGTTCTTCACTGTCCACTATGCCACCAATCTTGGTGTCATCTGCAAACCCACTAACCATGCCTCCTACATTCCCATCCAAATCATTAATATAAATGACAAACAACAGTGGGCCCAGCACCGATCCCTGAGGCACACCGCTGGTCACAGGCCTCCAGTTTGAAAAACAATCCTCTACAACCACCTTCTGTCAAGAAGCCAATTTTGTATCCATTTAGATACCTCACCCTGGACCCCGTGAGAGAGACAGACAGATTGGTTCTCCTTACAGAAACATAGAAACATAGAAGGTAGGGACAGGAGGAGGCCATTCGGCCCTTCGAGCCTGCTCCGCCATTCATCACCATCACGGCTGATCATCCAACTCAATAGCCTAATCCTGCTTTCTCCCCATAACCTTTGACCCCGTTTGCCCCAAGTGCTGTATCCAGCCGCCTCTTGAATACATTCAATGTTTTGGCATCAACTACTTCCTGTGGGTGATGAATTCCACAGGCTCACCGGGTGAAGAAATGTCTCCTCACCTCCGTCCTAAATGGTCTCCCCCGAATCCTCAGACTGTGACCCCCCTGGTTCTGGACTCCCCCCACCATCATAGAAATCATAGAAATCATAGAAACCCTACAGTGCAGAAGGAGGCCATTCGGCCCATCAAGTCTGCACCGACCACAATCCCACCCAGGCCCTACCCCCACATATGTTCCCGCTAATCCCACTAACCTACGTATCTCAGGGGCAATTTTTAACCTGGCCAATCAACCTAACCCGCACATCTTTGGACTGTGGGAGGAAACCGGAGCACCCGGAGGAAACCCACGCAGACACGAGGAGAATGTGCAAACTCCACACAGACAGTGACCTGGGCCGGGAATCGAACCCAGGATCCTGGAGCTGTGAAGCAGCAGTGCTAACCACTGTGCTGCCGTGCCGCCCATCGGGAACATCCTCCCTGCATCTACCCTGTCTCAGTCCTGTTAGAATTTTATAAGTCTCTATGAGATCCCTCCCCTCATTCGTCCGAACTCCAGCGAAAAAAATCCTAACCTAGTCAATCTCTCCTCATACATCAGTCCCCGGAATCAGCCTGGTAAACCTTCGCTGCACTCCCTCGAGAGCAAGAACATCCTTCCTCAGAAAAGGGGACCAAAACTGCACACAATACTCTAAGTGTGGCCTCACCAAGGACCTGTATAATTGCAACACATCCCTCGCTCCTGTACTCGAAACCTCTCGCAATGAAGGCCAACATGCCATTTGCCTTCTTTACCGCCTGCTGCACCTGCATGCTTACCTTCAGCGACTGGTGCAGAAGGACGCCCGGGTCCCTCTGCACACTCCCCTCTCCCAATTTACAGCCATTCAGATAGTAATCTGCTGCCTTGTTTTTGCATCCAACGTGAGTAACCTCACATTTATCCAAATTAAACTGCATCTGCCATTGACTTGCCCACAACTGGTTTATAACTCAAACCATCAAGTCCCGTCCTGGTTGAATAGCCGGGGGAAGGATAGTGAAACTGCAGTTCACTGACTGTGTTGCCCCCCTCTCTCTCTCTCTCTCTCTCCACCCACAGATGGGAGGGCTGACGGCCCAAGCTGCCAACTGGACGGCCAACCTCACCACAGAGATCAAAGTGAGCCGCCGGCGCCTCAGTTTGGAGTTCCACGACAAGTTCCAACGGGGGCCGGGGTCCGCAGCGCCGGGGACGGAGCCCCTGTCCCCCGGGGAGGAGGCCTCGTCGCCCGGCTCCGCCCCTTCCCTCCGGGGAGGGGAACCCCCGGCTCCCGAGGACGACTCGCAACCCATTGACTTCTTGGGCGAGGACTTGGCCTTCATCGACGCGGAGGAGTCGGACCGGCGCTCGGCCCGGAGCGGCCTGTCCTCCCCCCTGCCCGCCGCCCGCCGCGCCAAGCGGAGAGCCCGCCGCAAGCAGCAGAGGAGAGCCAACGGTTACGCCGGGGGCCGGGAGGGGGAATCGGCGCGGACCAGGGACAAGGGCGAGAATGTTTGACTCGTGTGTGTGTGTGGGGGGGTGGGGGGGTGTTTGTATGTGTGGGGGCGTGTGTGGTTGTGTGTGTGTGTGTGGCCGTTTATATGTGTGTGTGTGTATGGGGGGTGGGGGGTGTTTGTATGTGTGGGGGCGTGTGTGGGTGTGTGTGTGGCCATTTATATGTGTGTGTGTGTGTGTGGGCCTTTGTATGTTTGTGTGTGAGCGTGGGTGTTTCTATGTGTGGGGGTGTTTGTGGGCGTTTGTATGTGTGGGTGTGTGTCTGTGTTGTGTGTGGGCGTTTGTATGTGTGGGTGTGTGTCTGTGTTGTGTGTGGGCCTTTGTATGTGTGGGGTGTGTGTGTGCGTGTAGGTGTTTGTGTGTGTGAGTGTGTGTGTGAGTGTGTGTGTGAGTGTTTGTATGTGTGGGGGTGTGTGTGTGGATTTTGTATGTGTGGGGGTGTGGGAGTGTTTGTATGTGTGGTGGTGTGTGTGTGTGGTGGTGTGTGTGTGTGGGGGTGTGTGTGTGTGTGTGGGTGCGTGTGTGTGTGGGTATGTGTATGGGTGCGTGTGTGTGTGGGTGTTTGTATGTGTGTGGGTGTGTGTGTGGGTGTTAGTGTGTGTGTGAGTGTGTGTGTGGGTGTTTGTATGTGTGGGGGTGTGTGTGGGTTTTGTATGTGTGGGGGTGTGGGAGTGTTTGTATCTGTGGTGGTGTGTGTGTGTGTGTGTGTGGATGTTTGTATGTGTGGGTGTGTGTGTGTGTGGGTGTTTGTATGTGTGGGTGTGTGAGTGTGTGTGTGGGAGTGTTTGTATGTGTGGGTGTGTGTGTGTGTGGGTGTGTGTATGTGTGGGTGTGTGAGTGTGTGTGTGGAAGTGTTTGTATCTGTGGTGGTGTGTGTGTGTGTGTGGATGTTTGTATGTGTGGGTGTGTGTGTGTGTGGGGGTGTTTGTATGTGTGGGGGTATGTGTGAGTGTGTGTGTGGGTGTGTGTGTGTGTGGGTGTTTGTATGTGTGGGGGTGTTTGTATGTGTGGGTGCATATGGGGGGGGTGGTGGGAATGGGGGGGTGTCCGTGGTCCCGGGGGGTAGTGAGTCCGAAGGGGAGGGAGAAGGTGATGGCGGAGCGAGGAAGGAATGGACCAATCACGCCCGTGCGACGGAGGTGCCAAGGATCCCGGGTCAGTTGGCCATTGAGGAATGGCGGCAGACTATCCCAGCGGTGAACCTGTGCCAACCTGGGCGCCACAAGGACTAATAACATGCGTAAACTGAGCCAAATGGACATGCCAAGTGGCCAAGCTCGGCTGCCTGTATGTTGGGCAGCCCCATCCGGAAAAGGGGGAAGGAAACGGCAAGCGGGGAACTACAGGCCAGCGAGCTTCACATCCTCTATGGAGAAATGTTCATTAAAGATGTTACAGCGCGGCATTGTGGTAATTGATGGCGACCAGGCAGAGTCTACATGGTTTTGTGAAAGGGATATCACATCGGAACCAATGTAGTGGAGTTCTTTGAAGGGGTCACATGTAGATAGAGGGGAACCGGTGGATGTACTGTACACATTGGCAGACTGGTACCAAAACTAAAATCACATGGGATTCGGGTTGGGCTGGCTAGATGGGTACAGAAACTGGCTTGGTTATAGGAGCCATGATGTGGAGATGCTGGCATTGGACTGGGGTAAGCACAGTAAGAATGTTGATTATGGAAGACAGACTAGCGGTGGAAGGGTGTTTTTCAGAACGGAGATCTGTAGATCGTGGTGTTCCGCAGGGATCGGTGATTGATGGCGACCAGGCAGAGTCTACATGGTTTTGTGAAAGGGATATCACATTGGAACCAATGTAGTGTAGTTTGTAGTACAGGTGACACAGTGTAGGCACGGTGGCACAGTGGTTAGCACTGCTGCCTCACAGCGCCAGGGACCCGGGTTCGATTCCCGGCTCGGGTCACTGTCTGTGCGGAGTCTGCACGTTCTCCCCCCGTGTCTGCGTGGGTTTCCTCCGGGTCCTCCGGTTTCCTCCCACAGTCCGAAAGATGTGCTGGTTAGGGTGCATTGGCCGTGCTAAATTCTCCCTCAATGTACCCGAACAGGCGCCGGAGTGTGGCAACTAGGGGATTTTCACAGTAACTTCATTGCAGTGTTAATGTAAGCCGACTTGTGACACTAATAAATAGACTTTTAAAAAACTTTAAACTTTAATATATATAAATGATCTGGAGGTGGTCTGACTAGTGAGTTTGCGGATGACACAAAGGTTGGCGGAGTTGCTGATAGTGCCGGGGGTAATCGGAGAATACAATATGGGGGGCTGCAGAAGGACTTGGACAGGTTAGGAGAGTGGGCAAAGAAGTGGCAGAGTGAATACAACGTGGGAAAGTGTGAGGTTACGCACTTTGGAAGGAGGAATAGAGGTGTAGACTATTTTCTAAATGGGGAAAGACTTTGGAAATCTGAAGCCCAAAGGGACTTGGGAGTCCTGGTTCAAGATTCTCTTAAGGTCAACGTGCAGGTTCAGTCGGCAGTTAGGAAGGCAAATGCAATGTCAGCATTCATGTCGAGAGGGCTAGAATACAAGAGCAGGGATGTACTTCTGAGGCTGTATAAGGCTCTGGTCAGACCCCATTTGGAGTATTGTGAGCAGTTTTGGGCCCCGTATCTAAGGAAGGATGTGCCGGCCTTGGAAAGGGTCCAGAGGAGGTTCACAAGAATGATCCCTGGAATGAAGAGCTTGTCGTATGAGGAACGGTTGAGGACTCTGGGTCTGTACTCGTTGGAGTTTAGAAGGATGAGGGGGGGGGGGATCTTATTGGAACTTACAGAATACTGCGAGGCCTGGATAGAGCGGACGTGGAGAGGTTGTTTCCACTAGTAGGAGAAACTAGAACCAGAGAGCACAACCTCAGGCTAAAGGGACGATCCTTTAAAACAGAGATGAGGAGGAATTTCTTCAGCCAGAGAGTGGTGAATCTGTGGAACTCTTTGCCGCAGAAGGCTGTGGAGGCCGGGTCATTGAGTGTCTTTAAGACAGAGATAGACAGGTTCTTGATGAATAAGAGGATCAGGGGTTATGGGGAAAAGGCAGGAGAACGGGGATGAGAAAAATATCAGCCATGATTGAATGGCGGAGCAGACTCGATGGGCCGAGTGGCCTAATTCTGCTCCTATATCTTATGGTCTTATGGCCTTATGGATATAGATAGATTGGAGACTTGGGCATAGAAATGGCAGATGGTGTTTAATACGGACAAACGCGAGGGTGATGCATTTTGGAGGATCAAATTCAGGTGTGAATAATACTGTAAATGGCAGAACTCTTAGGAACATTAACACACTGAGGGATCTGGGCACGCAGATCCACAGTTTCCTAAAAGTGCCAAACAGGTAGCCAAGGTGATTAAGAAAGCAAATGGCATTCTTGCCTTCATCAGCCGGGGCATTGAGTACAAGAGTTGGGAAATCAGGTTGCAGCTGCATAAAACCTTGTTTAGGCCACATTTGGAGTATTGCGGGCAGTTCTGGTCGCCACACTACCAGAAGGAAGCTTTGGACAGAGTGCAAAGAAGGTTCACCAGGATGTTGGCCTGGTCTCGAGGGCTTTGGCTATGAGGAGAGGTTGGATAAACTCGGATTGTTGTCAGTGGAAAGACGGAGGCTGAGGGGAGACCTCATAGAGGTCTGCAAAATGATGAGAGGTGTAGACAGAGTGGATAGTCAGAGGCCTTTCCCCCAGGGTGGAAGTGTCAATTACACGGGGGGGCACAGGTTCCAGGTGAGAGTGGAAAGGTTTGAGGGAGGTGTGCGGGAGGCAAGTTTTTCACGCAGAGAGTGGCGGGTGCCTGGAACGCAGAGGAGGTGGTGGAAGCGGACACATTAGCAACATTTAAGAGGCATCTGAATGGATCCATGAATACGGAGGGAATAGAGGGACCAAGTTAGGGCAGAAAGTTTTTTTTAGGTTAGTTATGGTATCGTGGTCAGCACGGGTTTGGAGGGCCGAAGGGCCTGTCCCTGTGCTGTACTTCTCTTTGTCCTCTTTGTATAAAAGCTCACGGTGTCAGGGGTAACATATTGGCAAGGATTGATGATTGGGTGACTAACAGGAAGCAGAGAGTTGGCATAAATGGGTCTTTTTTCTGGTTGGATGTGAGGAGTGGGTGTGCCACAGGGATCAGTGCTGGAGTCCCAACTCCTTACAATTTATATCAATGACTTATGTTATGGTTCAGGTTCAGAACTCCAATGGGTTTTATGAAGCCCACCTGAATCATAGGTTTTGCCTCTTGGCTAGGATAACATGAAATGTTCCACTTCAGGTATGATTCAAGTGACCCACTAGGGAGCTTTTACCAAACAGGGTTTATTTAAGAATATAGTTAACACGTACAATAAGAAAATTAGCAAGAACTTTTATCAATTACAAGCAGGAAGCAAAACAACCACTATAATGTATAACCCTTAACCAATGCATTCCAATCAAACCAAAACCCTTGTCATAGACAGGTTCAGTACAGCACAGACTACTGCTCACGTGATACTGGAAATTGGGTCCTTTGGTTGAAGTCTGCGGTTCTCTGGATTCACTCCGAACAGTTTGAAGACACGACAGCTTCCCAAAGCACCAGAGAGACTCTGGTCTAGCTCCCCCCGCCGCCCCTCCCACCCCCAAACAACAGCAGATTTTCCCCCTTCAGGACAACAGAATTTTGCGAAACAACAGAGAGAGAGAGAGGGAAAACACTTCTTCTTAGCTTGCTGCCCCTTCTCAAACGCAAACTCAAACCTGTTGCTCCAAATTAAACACGAAAGGAAGACAACAGTCTAAAAGCACATGTCACTGTTTAAAAAGAAGGGGTGGCCCATTTCCGACGGAGATGGGGGAGAAATATTTTCTCTCAGAGGGCGAGAGTCTCTGGCACTTTCTTCCTCAAGAGGCGGTGGGAGCGGAATCTTTGAATATTTTTAAGGGAGAGGTGGATAGATTCTTAATTAATGAGGGGGGGGGTGAAAGATTATCGGAGGGGTTAGGCGGGGATGTGGGGTTGAGGTTGCAATCGGATTGGCCTTGAATGGGGGAGCAGGCTAGAAGTGGGCTGAGTGGCCTCCCTCCTGCTCCTACTTTGTATTCTCTACACCCACAAGAGGCGATTGCCTTCCCATTAGATGCAGGACATGGCTATTACAAGGGGGGAAGCTGAGTCAGGCTCCTGCCACTAGGTTCCGCCACTGTGCCTGTCGTGCCGATACCCAGTAGCAGCATCTAGGGGCAGGAGCCGGTACTGCTGTTTGTGATATATAGAAATTATATGGATGGAAACATAAATGGGTGGATTAGTAAGTTTGCAGACGACACAAAGATAGGTGGAGTTGTGGACGGTGTAGAAGGTTGTCAAAGGATACAGCGGGATATAGATCAGCTGTAGATGTGGACGGAGAAATGGTAGATGGAGTTTAATCCAGACAAGTGTGAGGCACTGTACTTTGGGAAATCAAAGGTTAAGGGTAAGTATCCAGTTAATGGCAGGACCCTAAAATTGCCCCTTAGTGTCAGGGGGACTAGCTAGGGTAGATGCATGGGGTTATGGGGATAGGGCCTGGGTGGGATTGTGGTCGGTGCAGACTCGATGGGCCGAATTGCCTCCTCCTGCACTGTAGGGATTCTATGAACAGCATTGATGTACAGAGGGATCTGGGGATTCAAGTCCATAGCTCCCTGAAATTGGCCACGCAAGTAGAGAGGGTGGTGAAGAAGGCACGCTTGCCTTTATTGGTCGGGGCGTTGAGTACAAGAATCACGTGGCAGCTTTATAAAACTTTGGTTAGGCCGCACTTCTAGACTATCACATTCAATTCTGGTGGCCACATTTACAGGAAGGATGTGGAGGCTTTGGAGAGGGTGTGGAAGAGGTTTACCAGGATAGAATTCCGACATTGCAGAAGGAGGCCATTCGGCCCATCGAGTCCGCACCGACCACAATCCCACCCAGGCCCTATCCCCAAAACCTCACATTTTAACCCCACTAATCCCTCTAATTACGCATCCTTAACACTAAGAGGCAATTTAGCATGGCCAATCCAACTAACCTGCACATCTTTGGATACTAACAGGCAATTTAGCATGGCCAATCCAACTAACCTGCACATCTTTGGATACTAAGAGGCAATTTAGCATGGCCAATCCAACTAACCTGCACATCTTTGGACACTAAGAGGCAATTTAGCATGGCCAATCCACCCAACCTGCACATCTTTGGACACTAAGGGGCAATTTAGCATGGCCAATCCACCTAACCTGCACATCTTTGGACACTAAGGGGCAATTTAGCATGGCCAATCCACCTAACCCGCACATCTTTGGACACTAAGAGGCAATTTAGCATGGCCAATCCACCTAACCTGCACATCTTTGGATACTAAGGGACAATTTAGCATGGCCAATCCAACTAACCTGCACATCTTTGGACACTAAGAGGCAATTTAGCATGGCCAATCCACCTAACCTGCACATCTTTGGATACTAAGGGACAATTTAGCATGGCCAATCCAACTAACCTGCACATCTTTGGACACTAAGGGGCAATTTAGCATGGCCAATCCACCTAACCTGCACATCTTTGGATACTAAGGGACAATTTAGCATGGCCAATCCAACTAACCTGCACATCTTTGGACACTAAGAGGCAATTTAGCATGGCCAATCCACGCAACCTGCACATCTTTGGACAATAAGGGGCAATTTAGCATGGACAATCCACCTAACCTACACATCTTTGGACAATAAGGGGCAATTTAGCACGGCCAATCCACCTAACCCGCACATCTTTGGACGCTAAGGGGAAATTTAGCATGGCCAATCCACCCAACCTGCACATCTTTGGACAATAAGGGGCAATTTAGCATGGCCAATCCACCCAACCTGCACATCTTTGGACAATAAGGGGCAATTTAGCATGGCCAATCCACCTAACCTGCACATCTTTGGACACTAAGAGGCAATTTAGCGTGGCCAATCCATCTAACCTGCACATCTTTGGATACTAAGAGGCAAGTTAGCATGGCCAATCCACCTAACCAGCACATCTTTGGATACTAAGAGGCAATTTAGCATGGCCAATCCACCTAACCAGCATGTATTTCGGACTGTGGGAGGAAACCAGAGAGACACAGAGAGGGAGACACAGAGAGGGAGACAGAGAGAGGGAGAGACAGAGAGAGAGGGAGACAGAGAGAGAGGGAGACAGAGAGAGAGGGAGACAGAGAGAGAGAGAGACAGAGAGAGAGAGAGAGACAGAGAGACAGACAGAGAGAGAGACAGACAGAGAGAGAGAGAGACAGAGAGAGAGAGAGACAGAGAGAGAGACAGAGAGAGAGAAAGCGAGAGAGAGAGACAGCAAGAGAGAGCAGCCTTCTCTGGCAGTCCCAAACAGGGTGCCCCCAATTAAATGTAGAATCACTTTTCCTGTGTGAAGAAAGGGGTGGTAGAAATGTGGAATTTGTGTCTCCAATGGGATTCTAGACGTCATCTTGAGTTTTTCAGACAGTGTCAAGACATCAAGGAGTGAAAACTGAGTAATCGGGAATGGGGGGTCAAACAGGCGGAACAGGAGAAGGCCATTCAGCCCCTCGGGCTTGCTCCGTCACTCAATAAGATCATGGATGATCTGTGGCCTAACTCCATGTACCTGCCCTGGGCCCATATCCCTTGATTCCCCTACTGAATAAAGCTAACAATGGAAGCAATATCCACCACCGTCTGAGGAAGAGTGTTCCAAACCTCCCCCACTCTCTGCGGGTCGGAGTGTTTTCTAACATCGCTCCTGAATGGCTTGGCCCTAATGTTTAGATTATGGCCCCTGGTTCTGGAGCCTTCAACAGTTTCTCCTTCCCCACCCTGTCCTTCCCTGTAAATATTTTGTAGACCTCTATCAGATCGCCCCTCAGCCGTCTGAATTCGAGAGAATAAAGGCCTCAATTGTCTAATCTCTCCTCGTAACTTAACCTCTGAAGTCCAGCTATCATTCTTGGACACTTGTGTTAAACTCACTCCAGGGCCAAAACATCCTTCCCAAGGACAGCATGGTGGCCCAGTGGTTAGCACTGCTGCCTCACAGCGCCAGGGATCTGGGTTCAATTCCCGGCTCGGGTCACTGTCTGTGCAGAGTCTGCACGTTCTCCGCGTGTCTGTGTGGGTTTCCTCCCGGTGCTCCGGTTTCCTCCCACAGTCAAAAGATTGTGGGCTGGCCATGCTAAATTGCCTCTTAGTGTCCAAAGATGTGTAGGTTAGGTGGATTGGCCATGCTAAATTGCCTCTTAGTGTCCCAAGATGTGCACGTTTAGTGGATTGGCCATGCTAAATTGCCTCTTAGTGTCCCAAGATGTGCAGGTTAGGTGGATTGGCCATGCTAAATTGCCTCTTAGTGTCCAAAGATGTGCTGGTTAGGAAGCAGTTGAGGCTACCTCATTGAATGTTTTTAAGGCAAGGATAGGAAAATTTTTGAACATTAAAGGAATTAAGGGTTATGGTGAGTGGGCGGGTAAGTGGAGTTGAGTCCATGAAAAGATCAGCCATGATCTTATTGAATGGCGGAGCAGGCTCGAGGGGCCAGATGGCCCACTCCTGCTCCTAGTTCTTATGTTCTTATGTAGGTTAAGTGGATTGGCCATGCTAAATTGCCCCTTAGTGTCCAAAGATGTGCGGGTTAGGTGGATTGGCCATGCTAAATTGTCCCTTAGTGTCCAACGATGTGCAGGTTAGGTGGATTGGCCATGCTAAATTGCCCCTTAGTGTCCAAAGATGTGCTAGTTAGGAAGCAGTCGAGACATCCTCATTGAATGTTTTTAAGGCAAGGATAGGAACATTTTTGAACATTAATGGAATTAAGGGTTATGGTGAGCGGGTGGGTAAGTGGAGTTGAGTCCATGAAAAAATCAGCCATGATCTTATTGAATGGCGGAGCAGGCTCGAGGGGCCAGATGGCCTACTCCTGCTCCTAGCTCTTATGTTCTGATGTAGGTTAAGTAGATTGGCCATGCTAAATTGCCCCTTAGTGTCCAATGATGTGTAGGTTAGGTGGATTGGCCATGCTAAATTGCCCCTTAGTGTCCAAAGATGTGTAGGTTAGGTGGATTGGCCATGCTAAATTGCCCCTTAGTGTCCAATGATGTGTAGGTTAGGTGGATTGGCCATGTTAAATTGCCCCTTAGTGTCCAAACATGCCTCGATTAGCAGGGTAAATGCGTGGGCTTACCAGGATAAGATGCTCTTGGGAGAGTCGGTGCAGGCCCAATGGGCTGAATGGCCTCCTTCTGCACTGTATCGTTATATGGTGCCTAAACCTGCTCACACTACGCTAAGTGGGGCCTAATTCAGGTTTTGTACAACTGCGGCATAACATCTGCATCGCTGTACTCCAGTCCTTCAGGTATGTAGGCCTTTGGCCTTGTTGACTACTTTCTGCACCTGTTTTGTGGCATGTTAAGGAGCAATGCACCTGGACCCCCAAATCCCGTTGGACATGCACTGAACTTTAACTTTGTGCCTTCTACAAATTACTCTGGATCCATCCTTTTCTGAGTAGGCCGAAAGCCTGAGTTTGTAGGCCGCCTCTCCGTGTTTAACCCCTCCCCTCCGATGTGAGTCGTCCAATGGCCTTCACTGCAGCGGCGACAAGGACTCCCCAATCCCTCAGTCTCCAATTCTTCAACCCAGGAGGGATTAATTGGGAATGTCGGAAGATTAAATGGAAGCCGGGATTGGAGTGGGGAACTGGACACGGCGAACAAACGACGACAGGAATGGAAGGAATTTTTGGAGAATTTGTTGCCCCTGGTTAAGGAATTCTGAATGAAACGATGTTCCGCGATTCTCCGAGACCTCTGGTCCTGGAATTCCGGGAGATGTGGGGTGGGATTTTCCAGCCATGCTCGCCCCGAAAGCTGGAAAATCCCACCTGAGGTCAACGGACCTTTGCATCATTCGTGTCCCGCCCGCGGCGATTCCCGTGGCAGGCGGGACGGGAAAATTCCACCCCATGGTCTTGGCTGAGGGCGAGACCCGACATTTATGCCCCATCCCTAATTGCCCCCTGGAGAAGGTGGTGGGTGAGCCGCCATCTTGAACCCGGCGCAGTCCCTGTGTGATGTAGGTACACCCACAGTGCTGTTAGGGAGGGAGTTCCAGGATTGTGATTGGACATCAGTCAGTCCCCGTGTGGTGTAGGTACACCCACAGTGCTGTAAGAGAGGGAGTTCCAGGATTTTGACCCCAGCCACAGTGAAGGAACAGCCGATATATTTCCAAGTCGGGATGGTGAGTGGCTCGGAGGGGGAACTTGCAGGTGGTGGTGTTCCCCATGTGTCTGCTGCCCCCCCCTTGTCCTTCTAGGTGGTAGAGGTGGCGGGTTTGGAAGGTGCTGTTGAAGGAGCCTTGGCGAGTCGCTGCAGTGCATCTTGTAGATGGTACACACTGCTGCCACTGTGCGTCGGTGGTGGAGGGAGTGAGTGTTTGTGGTTAGCGTGTCGATCGAGCGGGGCTGCTTTGTCCTGGATGGTGTCGAGCTTCTCGAGTGTTGTTGGGAGCCGCACTCATCCAGGCAAGTGGGGAGTGTTCCATCACACTCCTGACTTGTGTCCTTGTAGATGGTGGACAGGCTTTGGGGGGAGTCAGGAGGTGAGTTACTCTCCGCAGGATTCCCAGCCTCTGACCTGCTGTTGTAGCCTCATTATTTATACGGCTGGGTCCAGTTCAGTTTTATTTGATTTATTATTGACACATGTACCGGGATACAGTGAAAAGTATTGTTTCTTGCGCGCTATACAGACAAAGCATACTGTTCATGGAGTACATAGGGGAGAAGGAAAGGAGAGGGTGCAGAGTGTAGTGTTATAGTCACAGCTAGGGTGTAGAGTAAGATCAACTTAATGCGAGGTAGGTCCATTCAAAAGTCTGATAGCAGCAGGGAATAAGCTGTTCTTGAGTCGGTTGGTACGTGACCTCAGACTTTTGTATCTTTTTCCCGACGGAAGAAGGTGGAAGAGAGAATGTCCGGGGTGCGTGGGATCCTTGATTATTCTGGCTGCTTTTCCCGAGGCAGCGGGAAGTGTAGACGGAGTCAATGGATGGAAGGCTGGTTTGCGTGATGGATTGGGCTACATTCACAACCCTTTTGTGGTTCCTTGCGGTCTTGGGCAGAGCAGGAGCCCCATACCAAGCTGTGATACATCCAGAAAGAATGCTTTCTATGGTGCATCTGTAAAAGTTGGTGAGAGCCGTAGCTGACATGCCAAATTTCCTTAGTCTTCTGAGAAAGTAGAGGCGTTGGTGGGGCTTTCTTAACTATAGTGTCGGCATGGGGGGGACCAGGACAGGTTGTTGGTGATCTGGACACCTAAAGCTCTCTTGACCCTTTCCACTTCATCCCCGTTGATGTAGACAGGGTCATGTTCTCCTTTACGCTTCCTGAAGTCGACGACAATCTCCTACGTTTTGCTGACATTGATATTCTACTCAGTGGTAACCCCCCGGGACATTGAGAGTGGGGGGGAGGGTGGAGAGAAGAAGGGGGAATTCAGCGATGGGGATACTATTGAATGTGACACACCCTGGACCCTGCAGAGATGAGGGACATAAGACCATAAGACCATAAGACATAGGAGCGGAAGTAAGGCCATTCGGCCCATCGAGTCCACTCCACCATTCAATCATGGTTGATTTCAACTCCATTTACCCGCTCTCTCCCCATAGCCCTTAATTCCTCGAGAAATCAAGAATTTATCAATTTCTGTCTTGAAGACGCTCAACGTCTCGGCCTCCACAGCCCTCTGTGGCAATGAATTCCACAGACCTACCACTCTCTGGCTGAAGAAATTTCTCCTCATCTCTGTTCTAAAGTGACTCCCTTTTATTCTAAGGCTGTGCCCCCGCGTCCTAGTCTCCCCTGCTAATGGAAACAACTTCCCTACGTCCATCCTATCTAAGCCGTTCATTATCTTGTAAGTTTCTATTAGATCTCCCCTCAACCTCCTAAACTCCAATGAATATAATCCCACGATCCTCAGACGTTCATCGTATGTCAGGCCTACCATTCCTGGGATCATCCGTGTGAATCTCCGCTGGACCCGCTCCAGTGCCAGTATGTCCTTCCTGAGGTGTGGGGCCCAGAATTGCTCACAGTACTCCAAATGGGGCCTAACCAGTGCTTTATAAAGCCTCAGAAGTACATCCCTGCTTTTGTATTCCAAGCCTCTTGAGATAAATGACAACATTACATTTGCTTTCTTAATTACGGACTCAACCTGCAAGTTTACCTTTAGAGAATCCTGGACTAGGACTCCCAAGTCCCTTTGCACTTTAGCATTATGAATTTTGTCACCGTTTAGAAAATAGTCCATGCCTCTATTCTTTTTTCCTCCGAGGTAACTCACGCGAGAGGAAACAGACTCCATTATGGGTTGGAGGAGGTGATACTGAGGCGAAGAACGATGTCACGGCTTTTGGAGTCTCTGTCATGTCCGCACAGGAGGTCGGGAATTCAGCCCCTTTTCACTCCTGCTGTGAACCATTTTCGAACCGCTTCGATTTGCCCTGTCCACCCCTCCCCGTCTGCCCCCAACCTCTGTCCCGACAGACATCCCTCCGAGCGTTACACTTACCTCAGCCCCACACTGCCGCTGTTTCCAGATGTGCCAATGGGGTAGCTCTAACCCCCCCCCCCCTCCTCCATATATATATTTTATTCGAGATCTGTGGGTATTTATTGCCCATCCCTAATTGCCCCTTGAACTGAGTGTCTTGTTCGGCCCATTTCAGAGGAGGGGTAGTTAAGTGTCGACCACGTTGTGTGTGTGTGTGTGTGTGTGGGGGGGGGGGGGGTCTGGAGTCACATGTAGGCCAGACCGGGTAAGGACGGAAGGTTTCCCTTCCCTAACGGGAACATTAGTGAACCAGACGGGTTTTTCCCCCTGAAAATTGATGACAACTGATACTGTTCTCCCATGACTGAAACTGGCTTTATAATCCCGGATGTTTAATTAATCGAATTTAAATTCCACCAGCTGGGATTCAAACCCATGTTTCTCCTCCTCCTCCCTCGCCCGGCCCCACCCCAGAGTCTGGGGGCCTCTGGATTAGCGGCCCAGTGACATTACCACTACACGCACCCGTTCCTCAATGACCATCACCTCTGGCCCCACTCCTTCTCACCAGGATGCGGAGGGAGATGGATTCACCGATAACTGCCCCCCCCACCCCCTCTCATTCTCTGTGAGCGAGTCTGGACACCTCCCCCACGCTGGCAAACCATAAGCTCTAACCTGGCATTTAGGGGGTCCCCCGTCTGCCCTCCCCCACACACTCCCCCACTGCCATTCCATCTTCCACCCCATCCTCCTCGACCACACTACATTGGGAACCCTGGATAAAAAACATTACCTAACCCCCCACCCCCCCCGTCAACACAAAACTCCTTGATGGCTATTCGACTGCACGGGGCTTCACCTGCGTGGCAAATCTCCAAGAGAAGGGGGATGGGGCGGCTGCCGGATGACCTAACACCCTCTCCCTCACCTCCTCCACATCACCCCAGCCACCCCGCTCCAAAAATCTAGGGTCCTGAGGTCTATTGCCTCTGGAGCGGAGGAGGTTGAGGGGAGACTTAATAGAGGTTTATAAAATGATGAAGGGGATAGATAGAGTGAACGTTCAAAGACTATTTCCTCGGGTGGATGGAGCTATTACAAGGGGGCATAACTATAGGGTTCGTGGTGGGAGATATAAGAACATAAGAACTAGGAGCAGGAGTAGGCCATCTGGCCCTTCGAGCCTGCCCCGCCATTCAACAAGATCATGGCTGATCTGAAGCGAATCAGTTCCACTTACCCGCCTGCTCCCCATAACCCCTAATTCCCTTATCGATCAGAAAACTATCTACCCGTGATTTAAACATATTCAACGAGGAAGCCTCCACCACTTCAATGGGCAGAGAATTCCAGAGATTCACTACCCTCTGAGAGAAGAAGTTCCCCCTCAACTCTGTTCTGAACCGGCCCCCCCTTATTTTGAGGCTGTGCCCTCTAGTTCTGGTTTCCCTTCTAAGTGGAAAGAATCTCTCCGCCTCTACCCTATCCAGCCCCTTCATTATCTTATATGTCTCTATAAGATCTCCCCTCATCCTTCTAAACTCCAACGAGTACAGACCCAATCTGTTTAATCTCTCCTCATAAGCTACACCCCTCATCTCCGGTATCAACCTGGTGAACCTTCTCTGCACTCCCTCCAAGGCCAATATATCCTTTCGCAAATAAGGGGACCAAAACTGCACACAGTACTCCAGTTGCGGCCTCACCAGTGCCTTGTACAGTTGCAGCAAGACCTCCCTGCTTTTATATTCCTCTGGGAGCGGACCTGCGGGGTGGAGACTGTGAGCGGTGAGAGAGAGAGCGCGGACTGTGAGTAAATTCTGGGGTTTTTTTTGTCTAATTTTCGGGAGGTTTTTTGTAATTAACGGAAACCGGAAGGCCGCATCGCGAAGCCTGCCGGTAGCTGTAGTTTTTTTTTTTCTCTCGGGCCCCTAGCCCTATAAATTGGTGCAGAGGAGATACCCGATCCTCTACACTGGTAGAGGATCCCACCCTTCCATCCTCCTCTAACCTAATTATAAGTGTGGGGAAGTTTTTTGTTTTCTTTTTTTCTTGCTGGTAATGGCTTCAGGGATGGCAGTTCAGGCAGTATGCTGCATCTCCTGTGGGATGTATGTGGTGAGGAAATCCAGTAGTGTTTCAGGAGATTTTAGTTGTAAGAAGTGCATTAGATTGCAGCTTCTGGGGAGCGTGTAAAGGAGCTGGAGGGGGAGGTAGAGGAACTCCGCATAATTCGGGAGGCGGAGGTGGAAGTTGATAGGAGTTATAGAGAAATAGTAACTCCTAGAAATGAGGCTTGGGTCAATGCCAGGAGGAGGGGTAAGAAGCAATCGGGAAGACAATCCCCTGGGGCGGTTCCCCTCCATAATAGGTTTTCGGTGCTGGAGGCTACAGTTGAGGAGGAATCAACTGAGCATAGAGAGCAGATCTCTGGGGGTGAGCCGAGTGAGAAAGCTCAGGTGGTTAGGGGCTGTAAAAGACTGGGCCTTGTGATTGGGGACTCCACAATTAAGGGGACAGATAGGAGGGTCGGAACTAAAGGTAGGGACTCAGGGTTGGTGTGTTGCCTACCAGGGGCTGGGGTCCGGGATGTGTCTGACAGGGTATTCAGGACTCTTAGGGGGGAGGGAGATAAACCACAAGTTATTGTACATGTGGGGACACACGACATAGGGAGGATAGGGGAAGGGGATATTAGGCAGGGATTTATGGAGTTGGGGTGGAAACTAAAGGCCAAGACTGACAGAGTGGTTATCTCTGGACTCTTGCCTGTACCACGGGATAGTTTAGAGAGGAATAGGGAGAGGGAAGGTTTGAATTCATGGCTGAGGGGATGGTGCAGGAGGGAGGGGTTCAGGTACTTAAGCAATTGGGGCTCGTACTGGGGAAGGTGTGACCTCTATGAGAAGGATGGTCTACACCTTAATCAGAAGGGGACCAATATCCTGGGGGGTAAATTTGCTAAGGCCATGCAGGGAGGTTTAAACTGATTCGGGGGGGGGGAGGGATCCTGAGTAGTGGGGCTGAAAGTGAGGGATGCATGGATGGGGACTGCAATGCACGGCATTGCAGAGGTGGGGTGGAGCAGGGTTTGAAATGTGTATACTTCAATGCCAGGAGTATTCGCAATAAAGTGGGTGAACTTGCAGCGTGGATCAGTACCTGGGACTTCGATGTTGTGGCTATTTCAGAGACATGGATAGAGCAGGGGCAGGAATGGATGCTGCAGGTCCCGGGGTTCAAATGTTTTAGTCGAAGTAGGGAAGGAGGTAGAAGAGGGGGAGGGGTAGCATTATTGGTCAGAGATTGTATCACAGTGTCAGAGAGGAGGTTTGATGAGGACTTATCTGTTGAGGTAGTATGGGCGGAGATTAGAAATAGGAGAGGAGAGGTCACCCTGTTGGGAGTCTTTTATAGACCTCCTAAAAGTTCTAGAGAGGTTGAGGAAAGGATTGCGGAGTCAATCCTGCTTAGGAGTGAAAGTAATAGGGCAATTGTTATGGGGGATTTTAACTTGACTAATATTGACTGGAATTGTTATAGCTCTAGCTCGTTAGAGGGGTCAGTTTTTGTTCAAAGCGTGCAGGAAGGTTTTTTGACTCAGTATGTAGACAGGCCAACTAGAGGTGAGGCTATATTGGATCTGGTGCTGGGAAATGAGCCAGACCAGGTGCTAGACTTGGAAGTTGGTGTGCATTTTGGTGATAGTGACCACAATTCGGTTACGTTCACCTTAGTGATGGAAAGGGATAGGCATGAACCTCGGGCCAGTGGTTTTAGCTGGGGGAAGGGTAATTATGAGGCTATTAGGAGAGAATTAGGAAACATAGGTTGGACTAGGAGATTACAGGGACTGGGAACGTCCGACATGTGGAGTTTTTTCAAGGAGCAGCTACTGCGAGTCTGTGATAGGTATGTCCCTGTCAGGCAAGGAGGAATTGGTAGGGCTAGGGAACCGTGGTGCACCAAAAAAGTTTCTTTGTTGGTTAAAAAGAAAAAGGAGGCTTATGTTCGGATGAGACGTGAGCACTCGGGTAGTGCACTAGAAAGCTTTAGATTGGCTAAGAGGGAGTTGAAGAGCGAGCTTAGAAGGGCTAAAAGGGGACATGAGAAGACTTTGGCGGATAGGGTTAAAGAGAATCCTAAGGCGTTCTATAGGTATGTCAAGAACAGAAGGTTGGTTAGGGCAAGTTTAGGGCCAGTTATAGATGGCAGAGGGAAGTTATGTGTGGAACCGGAGGAGATTGGTGAAGCATTGAACCAATATTTCTCTTCGGTGTTCACGCAAGGGGACATGAATATAGCTGAGGAGGACACTGGGTTGCAAGGGAGTAGAATAGACAGTATTACAGTTGATAAGGAGGATGTGCAGGATATTCTGGAGGGTCTGAAAATAGATAAATCCCCTGGTCCGGATGGGATTTATCCAAGGATTCTCTGGGAGGCAAGAGAAGTGATTGCAGAGCCTCTGGCTCTGATCTTCAGGTCGTCGTTGGCCTCTGGTATAGTACCAGAAGATTGGAGGTTAGCGAATGTTGTCCCATTGTTTAAGAAGGGGAACAGAGACTTCCCCGGGAATTATAGACCGGTGAGTCTCACTTCTGTTGTCGGCAAGATGTTGGAAAAAATTATAAGGGATAGGATTTATAGTTATTTGGAGAGTAATGAATTGATAGGTGATAGTCAGCATGGTTTTGTGGCAGGTAGGTCGTGCCTTACTAACCTTATTGAGTTTTTTGAGAAAGTGACCAAGGAGGTGGATGGGGGCAAGGCAGTGGACGTGGTATATATGGATTTTAGTAAGGCGTTTGATAAGGTTCACCATGGTAGGCTTCTGCAGAAAATGCAGATGTATGGGATTGGGGGTGATCTAGGAAATTGGATCAGGAATTGGCTAGCGGATAGGAAACAGAGGGTGGTGGTTGATAGTAAATATTCATCATGGAGTGCGGTTACAAGTGGTGTACCTCAGGGATCTGTTTTGGGGCCACTGCTGTTTGTAATATTTATTAATGATCTGGATGAGGGTATAGTTGGGTGGATTAGCAAATTTGCTGATGACACCAAAGTCGGTGGTGTGGTAGACAGTGAGGAAGGGTGTCGTAGTTTGCAGGAAGACTTAGACAGGTTGCAAAGTTGGGCCGAGAGGTGGCGGATGGAGTTTAATGCGGAGAAGTGTGAGGTAATTCACTTTGGTAGGAATAACAGATGTGTTGAGTATAGGGCTAACGGGAGGACTTTGAATAGTGTGGAGGAGCAGAGGGATCTAGGTGTATGTGTGCATAGATCCCTGAAAGTTGGGAATCAAGTAGATAAGGTTGTTAAGAAGGCATATGGTGTCTTGGCGTTTATTGGTAGGGGGATTGAATTTAGGAGTCGTAGCGTTATGTTGCAACTGTACACAACTCTGGTGCGGCCGCACTTGGAGTACTGTGTGCAGTTCTGGTCCCCACATTACAGGAAGGATGTGGAGGCTTTGGAGAGGGTGCAGAGGAGGTTTACCAGGATGTTGCCTGGTATGGAGGGGAGATCCTATGAGGAGAGGCTGAGGGATTTGGGATTGTTTTCGCTGGAAAGGCGGCGGCTAAGAGGGGATCTTATTGAAACATATAAGATGATTAGAGGTTTAGATAGGGTGGATAGTGATAGCCTTTTTCCTCTGATGGAGAAATCCAGCACGAGGGGGCATGGCTTTAAATTGAGGGGGGGTAGTTATAGAACCGATGTCAGGGGTAGGTTCTTTACCCAGAGGGTGGTGAGGGATTGGAATGCCCTGCCAGCATCAGTTGTAAATGCGCCTAGTTTGGGGGCGTTTAAGAGATCCGTAGATAGGTTCATGGACGAAAAGAAATTGGTTTAGGTTGGAGGGTCACAGTTTTTTTTTTTAACTGGTCGGTGCAACATCGTGGGCCGAAGGGCCTGTTCTGCGCTGTAATGTTCTATGTTCTATGTTCTATATTCTATCCCCCTCGCGATAAAGGCCAACATTCCATTCGCCTTCTTGATCACCTGCTGCACCTGCAGACTGAGTTTTTGCGATTCGTGCACAGGGACCCCCAGGTCCCTCTGCACAGTCGCACGATGTAATTTTTCTCCATTTAAATAATATTCCAATTTACTATTATTTCTTCCAAAGTGGATAACCTCACATTTGCTAACGTTATATTCCATCTGCCAGATCCTCGCCCACTCGCTCAGCCTATCCAAATCTCTCTGCAGACTTTCCGCGTCCTCCACGCAATTCGCTTTCCCACTCACCTTCGTGTCATCAGCAAACTTGAATACCCTACATTCAGTCCCCTCCTCCAGATCATCTATGTAAATGGTAAACAATTGAGGCCCCAGCACCGATCCCTGCGGCACGCCACTGGTCACCAACTGCCAACCAGAAAAGCACCCATTTATCCCAACTCTCTGCTTCCTGTTAGATAGCCAATCCCCAATCCACGCCAACACCTTACCCCTAACTCCGTGTACCCCAATCTTCTGCAGCAACCTTTTGTGAGGCACCTTATCGAACGCCTTCTGGAAATCTAAAAACACCACATCCACCGGTTCCCCTCTGTCAACCGCACTAGTGACATCTTCATAAAAGTCCAGTAGATTCGTCAAACACAACTTTCCCTTCATGAATCCATACTGGGATAGGATATCAGAGGTAGGTTCTTTACGCAGAGAGTGGTTGGGGTGTGGAATGGACTGCCTGCAGTGATAGTGGAGTCGGACACTTTAGCAACATTTAAGCGGTTATTGGATAGGCACATGGAGCACACCAGATTGATAGGGAGTGGGATCGCTTGATCTTGGTTTCAGATAAAGCTTGGCACAACATCGTGGGCCGAAGGGCCTGTTCTGTGCTGTACTGTTCTATGTTCTATGTCTATGATGGGACGTGGGACTCGGTGGATGGCCCAGAAATATGATGCCTTTAACAATTCCAAAATTTCTGCGCAGTCCCGAACGCGTGAAGGTTAGTTTCGAGTCTGAGAGGATTGAGGTTCCCTTCCTCACCAAACTTTAACGCTTGCCCTGGTCTGGAGGCCATTGGTTACCACGGAGACTGTGGACCTTATTAAGGCCCTTCTTCTCCCTCACTGAACGAATCTCGCAGACGGAGGGAATTTTGGAATGAAAGTGTTTGGAACAAAGGCTGAAATGTTGGGGCCTCCTTCCCGATGTGATATAATCGCCCTGGATGGAGGCACTCAGAGACGGAGGGTGTATTTGAGTCTCTCACCACGAGGCCTGAGGCCTAGTGAAAGGCCTCTTCCAAAATAACTTCACACCTGGCTTTGTTCCCAGAGCGAGAGGAGAATCATAGAAATCATAGAAACCCTACGGTACAGAAAGAGGCCATTCGACCCATCGAGTCTGCACCGACCACAATCCCACCCAGGCCCTACCCCCATATCCCTACATATTTTACCCACTAATCCCTCTAACCTACATGTCTCAGGACACTAAGGGGCAATTTAGAATGGCCAATCAACCTAACCCGCACATCTTTGGACTGTGGGAGGAAACCGGAGAGAGAGACAGGGAGAGAGAGACAGAGAGAGAGAGACAGGGAGAGAGAGACAGAGAGAGAGAGACAGGGAGAGAGAGACAGGGAGAGAGAGACAGAGAGAGAGAGACAGAGAGGGAGACAGAGACAGGGAGAGCTGGAGAAGGAGAAAGAGAGAGATAGAACGACAGAGAGAGAGAGAGAGAGGGAGAGATAGGGAGAAAGAGACAGACAGAAAGAGAGAGAGTGAGACAGAAAAAGAGAGAGCGAGAGAGAGAGAGAGAGACAGAGACAGGGGGAGAGAGAGACGGAGAGAGAAAGAAAGGGAGAGATAGGGAGAAAGAGACAGACAGAAAAGAGAGAGAGAGAGAGAGTGAGACAGCGATAGGAGGAGAGAGAGACGGAGAGAGAAAGAGAGACAGAGAGAGAGAGAGAGAGAAAGAAAAAGCTTTGACAAAGGGTCGCCTGGACTGGAAACGTCAGCTCTTTTCCCTCC
>NW_027593230.1:0-36234 GCF_964213995.1 Mustelus asterias
CAATTCTAGATACAAGTGAAACATTTAAGGGATTTCCAAGCTTTCTGTTTTGATGTGCGTATTGGGGAGTCACATGTAAATTTTAATCAAATGTTCCACCACTCTGAAAACACTTCAGCCCAACAAAATCAACACGTTTAAGTGATTTAGGACTTTACCATCAATGAAACGGCAACACTAAAAACAAACGTATCTAATCCTTCAAGCCCAGAACGTTCAAATAGGACACATTAGGAAATAGAAGTGTAAAAAAGGAACTGAGTTGCCTACACTCTTGAGGGCTACATCTGGACAACAGGACACAATGATTTAATTTAGTTCAAATAAAGGCAGTATGGGTCAGAGGATTAATGATGCAGCATTGTAGCACTAGGATGTATTTGGTGGTGTCACAACTGCAGAGGGTACACTTCCCACCCATGCGCCATCAGAAGACCATTGTCAGGTACATCACCTTTGACTGGCATGCAAGAGAAAGCCTAACTTACCCAGCTTTTCTTTTTCTTCTTTTTTGCATCGGCATCTTTGCCACTCCCGATGCTGGAATGGCTTGTTATGCTGTTGAGACTGGAGATGCTGTCTGATGAATTCTGCCTCTTTATACGTAATTCTGTTAAATAAGATAACACGATGGAAATATGTTGCAGCTACCAGGTGATACAGCAGATTTTTCAAGAGAAAATTCTTACATTTCTCATCTTTGCTTCATTTCATGTTTAGTGTTTTACTAAAAAAACCTAAGGAAATTTAAGCTTTAAGTTTAAATTTATTTTATTAGTGTCACAAGCAGGCTTACATTAACACTGCAATGAAGTTATTGTGAAAATCCCCTAGTCGCCACACTCCAGAGCCTGTTCGGGTACAGTGAGGACAATTTAGCATGGCCAATCACCTAACCTACACATCTTTGGACACTAAGGGGCAATTTAGCATGGCCAATCCACCTAACCTACACATCTTTGGACACTAAGGGACAATTTAGCATGGCCAATCCACCTAACCTGCACATCTTTGGACACTAAGGGGCAATTTAGCATGGCCAATCCACCTAACCTACACATCTTTGGACACTAAGGGACAATTTAGCATGGCCAATCCACCTAACCTGCACATCTTTGGACACTAAGGGGCAATTTAGCATGGCCAATCCACCTAACCTACACATCTTTGGACACTAAGGGACAATTTAGCATGGCCAATCCACCTAACCTACACATCTTTGGACACTAAGGGGCAATTTAGCATGGCCAATCCACCTAACCTACACATCTTTGGACACTAAGGGACAATTTAGTATGGCCAATCCACCTAACCTACACATCTTTGGACACTAAGAGGCAATTTAGCATGGCCAATCCACCTAACCTACACATCTTTGGACACTAAGGGACAATTTAGCATGGCCAATCCACCGAACCCGCACATCTTTGGACAAAGGCAGCCCGGAGGGGGGTACAGACTGGCCTGGGCTGGCTCTGAGGGGACAACCTCGAGAAATGACTCGGGGCGGGGGGGGGGGCGTTTGTAAAAAGAACAGGGCGGCACGGTGGCACAGTGGTTAGCACTGCTGCTTCACAGCTCCAGGGTCCCGGGTTCGATTCCCGGCTCGGGTCACTGTCTGTGTGGAGTCTGCACATTCTCCTCGTGTCTGCGTGGGTTTCCTCCGGGTGCTCCGGTTTCCTCCCACAGTCCGAAGATGTGCGGGTTAGGTTGATTGGCCAGGTTAAAAATTGCTTAGAGTCCTGAGGTGCGTAGGTTAGTGGGATTAGCTGGGTAAATATGTGGGGGTAGGGCCTGGGTGGGATTGTGGTCGGTGCAGACTCGATGGGCCGAATGGCCTCCTTCTGCACTGTAGGGTTTCTATGGTTTCTATGATTTCTATGAACATTAAATCGCGATGTTGAAGCGAGGCCGGGAGTTTCTGGGCGACACATACCCAGATACAAACCTCAGGCCCCCCTCCCCAGGCCCCATTTTTAAATCTTATTACAGTTCATCCCGCCCTACCTCGGGCTTGGAGCCAGAACGTGGAGGCCGTCAGGCCAGCAGCCCACCTGGCAATCAATCCTAAACCGTTTGGGTGTGGGATTTCAGAACTGCCGGTGCGGCCTAACCAGGGATTTGCTCAACTGAAGCCTCAGAATCGTTGGGGCCCCGTGGGAGACTCCGAAAGAGCATCATGACTCAGTGCTTCTCCCTGTTGTCCACCCGCGCACATCGTTTCTATTCAAACAATCCTCCCAACGCCCCCTCGCAGGCCTTGGCTGAACCTTCCTCCACCACAGCTCCAGGCAGAGCGTCCCAGACCCCTCACTGTCCCAGGACGTTTTTTTTTGCGAGTGGGAAGTTCCCAAGAACCAAGTTCCGAAGAACTTGGTGTGTTTGCCGGAGATCTCGGAAAGGCAGCTTAATAGGTTTAAGGTGAGCCTTTGTCCAGCAAGTTAAAAATGGCACACTCGCCTTTATCATCGAGTCAGAGAGGTTTACAGCATGGAAACAGGCCCTTCGGTCCAACTTGTCCATGCTGCCCCCTTTTTTTAACCCCTAAGCTGATCCCAATTGCCCACATTTGGCCCATATCCCTCTATACCCATCGTACCCATGTAACCGTCTGAACGCTTTTTAAAAGACAAAATTGTACCCGCCTCTACTACTGCCTCTGGCAGCTCGTTCCAGACACTCACCACCCTCTGTGTGAAAAAATTGCCCCTCTGGACCCTCTTGTATCTCTCCCCTCTCCCCTTAAACCTATACCCTCTAGTTTTAGACTCCCCTACCTTTGGGAAAAGATGTTGACCATCTAGCTGATCTGTGCCCCTCATTATTTTATAGACCTCTATAAGATCACCCCTCAGCCTCCTACGCTCCAGAGGAAAAAAGTCCCAGTCTATCCAGCCGCTCCTTATAACTCAATCGGGGTACAGATTACAAAAGCAGAGAGGTCACGATGGAGTTGTGTAGAACTTTGGTGAGGCCACAGCTGGAGTACGGTGCGCAGTTCCGGTCGCCAGGTTATAGGAAGGACATGAACGCTCTGGGGGAGGCGCGGAGGAGATTCACCAGGATACTGCCTGGGGTGGAACATTTAAGCTACGAAGAGAGGTTGCATAGGCTTGGGTTGTTTTCTCTGGAGCAGAGAAGACTGAGGGGGCGACCTGATCGAGGGGTACAAGATTATGAGGGGCACGGACAGGGTGGATAAGGAGCAGCTGTTCCCCTGAGTCGAAGGGTCAGTCACGAGGGGACACAAGTTAAAAGTGAGGGGGTGGGAGGTTTAGGGGAAGATTTGAGGAAAATCTTTTTTACCCAGAGGGTGGTGAGGGTCTGGAATGCGCTGCCTGGGAGGGTGGTGGAGGCGGGATGCTTCACAAAGAACAAAGAAAATTACAGCACAGGAACAGGCCCTTCGGCCCTCCAAGCTGCACCGACCATGCTGCCCCGACTGAACTAAAACCCCCGACCCTTCCGGGGACCGTATCCCTCTATTCCCATCCTAGTCATGTATTTGTCAAGATGCCCCTTAAAAGTCACTATCGTATCCGCTTCCACTACCTCCCCCGGCAGCGAGTTCCAGGCACCCACCACCCTCTGTGTAAAAAAACTTGCCTCGTACATCTCCTTTAAACCTTGCCCCTTAAACCTGTGCCCCCTAGTAATTGACTCTTCCCCCCTGGGGAAAAAGCTTCTGACTATCCACTCTGTCCATGCCCCTCATAATCTTGTAGACTTCTATCAGGTCGCCCCCTCAACCTCCGTCGCTCCAGTGAGAACAAACCAAGTTTCTCCAACCTCTCCTCATAGCTAATGCCCTCCATACCGGGCAACATCCTGGCTAATCTTTTCTGTCCCCTCTCCAAAGCCTCCACATCCTTCTGGTAGTGTGGCGACCAGAATTGAACACTATATTCCAAGTGCGGCCTCACTAAGGTTCTGTAAGGTTCTCATCCTTTAAAAAGTACCCGGACGAGTACTTGGCACGCCATAACATTCAAGGTGATGGGCCAAGTGCTGGCAAGTGGGATTAGGTGGGCAGGTCAGGGCCTTTCATGCGCCGGTACAGACTCGATGGGCCGAATAGCCTCTTCTGCACTGTCGTATTTTGTGTGACCATTGTTCTAGAGGCCTACTCCAACAGGCTTTTAGATTACCGATGAAAAATGAAGGGTTTCCTTTTGTTTTCGGAGGGTGGGGGCGATGCACGTGGGGAGACCACCTGCCCTTTCTTGGCGAGCCGAGTTACCTTTGACCTCTAACCCTGCCCCCCCCCCCCTTGTTTCTCTCGCCCTCCCTCTTTATCCCCAACAGACAACCTGTTGGTGATCACCGTGGCAACCAGCGAGACGGAAGGGTACAAGCGTTTCATCCAGACGGCCAAACACTTCAACTACACCGTCAAGGTACGGGGCGACGGGTGTCGGAACGGGGAGGGGGGGGGGGGGGGGGGCGCGTGGAGGCGGGTGTCAGCGAGCGACGGGTTCACCTGCGCTGGCGGGTGAGGGGAGGTCGGGAGGGGGAAGATTTCCAAAGGCCGCTCCGGCAAGCATCGGCCCCGCGTACCGTGGAATTCAATCCCGTTGCGAGTTCCCAGCGTTCCGGTGAGGTTTGACCTCACGGCCTCCAGCTTGGCAACCTGGTTGACATTTCTACTCAGAGTTGATGTTCTCCCGGTCAGAAGGAGGCCCCATGGCGCGTGGAGGCCCGGGCGACACCCGCTGGCTGCTGACCAGTTAGGCCGCACCCTGGACCGAGGGCACGTAGGCGCCAAATTGGATTTGACCCCCCTGCCCCCACCCCGGACGGACGTTATGGAGCAGGGAATGGCGCGGAGATTGAGCCCGATCCTTTTTTCACCCCCCCTCTTAAAATAATCGTACCGTGTTTCTGAAAAACCTTTCATTGGGATGCGGGCCTCGCTGACTAGGCCCGAGATTAGTCGCCCGTTCCTAAGTGGCCTCTAGGCTAGTGGCAGCCAGAGGCCTAGCCTGAGGGCAAGGGCAGTCAGAGGCCTAGCCGGGGGGGGGGGGGGGCAAGGGCAACTAGAAGCCTAATGTGGGACTCGTTCCCACGGGGGAGTGGGGGAGAATGTGGGACTCGCTCCCACGGGTAGTGGGGGAGAATGTGGGACTCACTCCCACAGGGAGTGGGGAGAATGTGGGACTCGCTCCCACGGGGGAGTGGGGAGAATGTGGGACTCACTCCCACGGGGAGTGGGGGAGAATGTGGGACTCACTCCCACGGGGAGTGGGGAGAATGTGGGACTCACTCCCACGGGGAGTGGGGAGAATGTGGGACTCGCTCCCATGGGGCAGTGATCAAGGTGAATAGAATAGAGACATTGAACAGGGGGGAAGCTGGATAAACACTGGGGGGAGGTGGAATGGACTATTGTATTAGTTCGGTCGGGGTATTCAGAGTTCTGGAACCAAGGTGGGCGCTACAGGTAAGATACACATTGGGCACGGTCGGGCTTGATGGGCCGAGTGGCCTCCTCCTGTGCCATTATGCTGGTGGAATGGGTTGACCTAATTGGGCAGAGGTTTGCAAACGCGGTGCACTTTGCCTTGTTTCTGTGCCGTACAATCGTCCTCTGCACCCGGAGGTTTGAGTCTGACTTTGCCCCTTCTCCATCGTAGACCCTGGGACTGGGCCAGGAGTGGAAGGGAGGCGATGTGGCTCGGACGGTGGGAGGCGGGCAGAAGGTGCGCTGGCTGCAGAAGGAGATGGCCAAGCATGAAGCCCAGAAGGATCTGATCGTGCTGTTTGTGGACAGGTAGGCCGGGGGGGGCCTGAGTAAGCCTGTGTGGGCCCAGGTAGGCCAGGGTGGGCCTGAGTAAGCCTGTGTGGGCCTAGGGAGGCCAGGGCGGGCCTGGGAAAGCTGGTGTCGGCCCAGGTAGGCCAGGGTGGACCTGGGAAAGCCGCTGTGGGCCTGGGAAAGCCGGTGTGAGCCGAGGTAGGCCAGGGTGGGCCTGGGAAAGCTGGTGTGGACCTGGGTAGGGCAGGGTGGGCCTGGGGAAGCCTCTGTGGGGATAGGGGAGCCTCTGTGGGCCTGGGGAAGTCTGTGGGAGCCTGCATAGGCTGGGTTGGGCCTGGGAAAGCTGTGTGGGTCTGAGTAGGCATGTGTGGGCCTGTGAGAGGCTAGTTAGGCCTGTGTGGGCCTGGATAAGCCTAGATAGGCCTCTGTGGGCCTTTGCAGGCATGGTGATGCCTGGGTAAGGTGAGGTAGGCCTTTGTGAGCCTGGGTAACCCTAAGTAGGCCACTGTGGGCCTGGTTAAGCCCAGATACGCCTCTGTGGGCATGGTGGTGCCTAGGTAGGCCTCTGTTAGCCTGGGTAAGCCTAGGTAGGCCTAGGTAGGCCTCGGTGGGCCTGATGGTGCCTGGGTGGGCCTGATGGTGTCTGAGTAGGCTTAGTCGAGCCTTGGTAGGTCTGTATGAGCCTGTGTGGGCTTAGGGATGTGTCTGTAGGCTTTTGTGAGCCTTGGTAGGTCTAGGTAGGCCTGGGTGGGCGTGATGGTCCCTGAGGGCCTAAGTAGGCCTATGTAGCTATGGGGAGGCCTGTGTGGATTTGGGTAGATCAATGTAGGCCTATGGGGGCTTGGTGTACGGAGGCAGAGTTTGCACAGGTGGCCCGGGGTGGCATCTGAGAGTGTGGGTGTGAACCAGGGCAGACCCGATGGGGGGCAGTGTAGAGGGAGCTTTACTCTGTATCTAGCCCCGTGCTGTACCTGTCCTGGGAGTGTTTGATGGGAGGACAGTGTAGAGGGAGCTTTACTCTGTATCTAACCCCGTGCTGTACCTGTCCTGGGAGTGTTTGATGGGGGGACAGTGTAGAGGGAGCTTTACTCTGTATCTAGCCCCGTGCTGTACCTGTCCTGGGAGTGTTTGATGGGAGGACAGTGTAGAGGGAGCTTTACTCTGTATCTATCCCCGTGCTGTACCTGTCCTGGGAGTGTTTGATGGGAGGACAGTGTAGAGGGAGCTTTACTCTGTATCTAACCCCGTGCTGTACCTGTCCTGGGAGTGTTTGATGGGGGACAGTGTAGAGGGAGCTTTACTCTGTATCTAACCCCGTGCTGTACCTGTCCTGGGAGTGTTTGATGGGGGACAGTGTAGAGGGAGCTTTACTCTGTATCTAACCCCGTGCTGTACCTGTCCTGGGAGTGTTTGATGGGGGACAGTGTAGAGGGAGCTTTACTCTGTATCTAACCCCGTGCTGTACCTGTCCTGGGAGTGTTTGATGGGGGACAGTGTAGAGGGAGCTTTACTCTGTATCTAACCCCGTGCTGTAACTGTCCTGGGAGTGTTTGATGGGGACAGTGTAGAGGGAGCTTTACTCTGTATCTAACCCCGTGCTGTACCTGTCCTGGGAGTGTTTGATGGGGACAGTGTAGAGGGAGCTTTACTCTGTATCTAACCCCATGCTGTACCTGTCCTGGGAGTGTTTGATGGGGACAGTGTAGAGGGAGCTTTACTCTGTATCTAACCCCATGCTGTACCTGTCCTGGGAGTGTTTGATGGGAGGACAGTGTAGAGGGAGCTTTACTCTGTATCTAACCCCGTGCTGTACCTGTCCTGGGAGTGTTTGATGGGAGGACAGTGTAGAGGGAGCTTTACTCTGTATCTAACCCCGTGCTGTACCTGTCCTGGGAGTGTTTGATGGGGGACAGTGTAGAGGGAGCTTTACTCTGTATCTAACCCCGTGCTGTACCTGTCCTGGGAGTGTTTGATGGGAGGACAGTGTAGAGGGAGCTTTACTCTGTATCTAACCCCGTGCTGTACCTGTCCTGGGAGTGTTTGATGGGAGGACAGTGTAGAGGGAGCTTTACTCTGTATCTAACCCCGTGCTGTACCTGTCCTGGGAGTGTTTGATGGGAGGACAGTGTAGAGGGAGCTTTACTCTGTATCTAACCCCGTGCTGTACCTGTCCTGGGAGTGTTTGATGGGAGGACAGTGTAGAGGGAGCTTTACTCTGTATCTAACCCCGTGCTGTACCTGTCCTGGGAGTGTTTGATGGGGGGACAGTGTAGAGGGAGCTTTACTCTGTATCTAACCCCGTGCTGTCCCTGTCCTGGGAGTGTTTGATGGGAGGACAGTGTAGAGGGAGCTTTACTCTGTATCTAACCCCGTGCTGTACCTGTCCCGGGAGTGTTTGATGGGGGACAGTGTAGAGGGAGCTTTACTCTGTATCTAACCCCGTGCTGTACCTGTCCTGGGAGTGTTTGATGGGGGACAGTATAGAGGGAGCTTTACTCTGTATCTAACCCCGTGCTGTACCTGTCCTGGGAGTGTTTGATGGGGGACAGTGTAGAGGGAGCTTTACTCTGTATCTAACCCCGTGCTGTACCTGTCCTGGGAGTGTTTGATGGGGGACAGTGTAGAGGGACATTGCATCTAACAGCTCTCTAATCTCCAGATCTCACTCAAATCTGGCCGGGTTACTGAGTCAGTGGCTGTTGACTCCGTTCCCAGGTGTTTAAGTATCTGGTGCCCATGTCCAGCTGGCATTGGCAAGTCCTGGCTTCTGTTCTTGGCCCGAGGTGTATTTGTCATCGGAGTAAAGTTTAAGTTTAATTTATTTGTGTCAGAAGTCGGCTTACATTAACACTGCAATGAAGTTACTGTGAAAATCCCCCTAGTCGCCACACTCCGGCGCCTGTTTGGGTAACACCGTGGGAGAATTTAGCACGGACAATGCACCCTAACCAGCACGTCTTTCGGACTGTGGGAGGAAACCGGAGCACCCGGAGGAAACCCACGCAGACACGGGGAGAACGTGCAGACTCCACACAGACAGTGACCCGAGCCGGGAATCGAACCCGGCCTCCCACAGGCGAGGATTCTACCACTGAACCACCAGTGTACACAGTGGTCAGTGAGAGAGGCACGGTGGCACAGCGGGTTAGCGCTGCTGCCTCACAGCGCCAGGGACCCGGGTTCGATTCCCGGCTCGGGTCACTGTCTGTGTGGAGTCTGCACGTTCTCCCCGTGTCTGCGTGGGTTTCCTCCGGGTGCCCCGGTTTCCTCCCACAGTCCGAAAGGTGTGCTGGTTAGGGTGCATTGGCCGTGCTAAATTCTCCCTCAGTTTCAGAGGGACGAGTTAGGGTTAAATGATTGGGTTATGTGGATAGGGTCTGAGTGGGATTGTGGTCGGTGCAGACTCAATGGGCCGAATGGCCTCCTTCTGCATTGAAGGGATTTTATGAAATTTTGGGGATTGATACAGGGCTATGGGGAGAGAGCGGGGCAGTGGGATTTGTTTGGGGATGGATACAGGGCTATGGGGAGAGAGTGGGGCAGTGGGATTAGTTTGGGGATTGATACAGGGCTATGGGGAGAGAGTGGGACAGTGGGATTAGTTTGGGGATTGATGCAGGGCTGTGGGGAGAGTGGGACAGTGGGATTAGTTTGGGGATTGATACAGGGCTATGGGGAGAGAGCGGGGCAGTGGGATTAGTTTGGGGACTGATACAGGGCTATGGGGAGAGAGCGGGGCAGTGGGATTAGTTTGGGGACTGATACAGGGCTATGGGGAGAGAGCGGGGCAGTGGGATTAGTTTGGGGATTGATACAGGACTATGGGGAGAGAGTGGGGCAGTGGGATTAGTTTGGGGATTGATGCAGGGCTATGGGGAGAGAGCGGGGCAGTGGGATTAGTTTGGGAATGGATACAGGGCTATGGGGAGAGAGTGGGTCAGTGGGATTCGTTTGGGGATTGATACAGGGCTATGGGGAGAGAGTGGGGCAGTGGGATTAGTTTGGGGATTGATACAGGGCTATGGGGAGAGAGCGGAGCAGTGGGATTAGTTTGGGATTGATACAGGGCTATGGGGAGAGAGCGGGGCAGTGGGATTAGTTTGGGGATTGATACAGGGCTATGGGGAGAGAGCGGGGCAGTGGGATCGGTTTGGGGATTGAGACAGGGCTATGGGGAGAGAGTGGGGCAGTGGGATCGGTTTGGGGATTGATACAGGGCTATGGGGAGAGAGTGGGATTAGTTTGGGGATTGAGACAGGGCTATGGGGAGAGAGCGGGGCAGTGGGATTAGTTTGGGGATTGAGACAGGGCTATGGGGAGAGAATGGGGCAGTGGGATTAGTTTGGGGTTGATACAGGGCTATGGGGAGAGAGCGGGACAGCGGGATTAGTTTGGGGATTGAGACAGGGCTATGGGGAGAGAGCGGGACAGCGGGATTAGTTTGGGGATTGATACAGGGCTATGGGGAGAGAATGGGGCAGTGAGATTAGTTTGGGGATTGATGCAGGGCTATGGGGAGAGATCGGGGCAGTGGGATTAGTTTGGGGATTGAGACAGGGCTATGGGAAGAGAGCGGGGCAGTGGGATTAGTTTGGGGATTGATGCAGGGCTATGGGGAGAGAGCGGGGCAGTGGGATTAGTTTGGGGATTGATACAGGGCTATGGGAAGAGAGCGGGGCAGTGGGATTAGTTTGGGGATTGAGACAGGGCTATGGGGAGAGAGCGGGACAGCGGGATTAGTTTGGGGATTGATACAGGGCTATGAGGAGAGTGGGGCAGTGGGATTAGTTTGGGGATTGATGCAGGGCTATGGGGAGAGAATGGGGCAGTGAGATTAGTTTGGGGATTGATGCAGGGCTATGGGGAGAGATCGGGGCAGTGGGATTAGTTTGGGGATTGATGCAGGGCTATGGGGAGAGATCGGGGCAGTGGGATTAGTTTGGGGATTGATGCAGGGCTATGGGGAGAGATCGGGGCAGTGGGATTAGTTTGGGGATTGATACAGGGCTATGGGGAGAGAGCTGGTTGTCACGTCCTGTTGGGTGTTGGAGGGAGTGAAAGGGTTTCGAAGAGAAATGTTCAGTTGGCCGATTGGGGACAGGAGGATGCGGGTTTGAGGGGTGTGAATTAGAACAAAGAACAATACAGCACAGGAACAGGCCCTTCGGCCCTCCAAGCCCGCGCCGCTCCCCGGTCCAGGATTGAATCCTGAATCCAGGATCCCCGCCCAATTTTCCAGCCTATCTACATCCTAATATCCTATCCACCGAGCTGTCCCTCACAGCTACGATGCTTTGTTCATCACAACCTATTAACTCACCCCCACCGCCCCATTCCAGACCATGTGATCTCCAGGGAGAGGCGAAAACCCAGAGTGAAAACCCCAGGGCCAATATGGGGAAAAAGAAATCTGGGAAATTCCTCTCCGACCCCCTGTGGCGATCGAAACGAGTCCAGGAGATCACACCGGCCCTGATGAGAAAATGCTTCCCAACCCTATTCATTTCCACTTCTGCTTCACGAACACCATCTGAATTCCCTGCCCCCGAGACAGGTTCCCAACTATCCGCAGTCTCGCTCTGTACTGGCACCAGCAAGATGATCATAGAATGCAGCCTTGAAACGAGAAACAAGGAACAATTAGCCCGCGCCGCTCCCTGGTCCAAACTAGACCACTCTTTTGTATCCCTCCATTCCCACTCCGTTCATGTGGCTATCTAGATAAGTCTTAAACGTTCCCAGTGTGTCCGCCTCCACCACCTTGCCCGGCAACACATTCCAGGCCCCCACGACCCTCTGTGTGAAATATGTCCGTCTGATATCTGTGTTAAACCTCCCCCCCCTTCACCTTGAACCTATGACCCCTCGTGAACGTCACCACCGACCCGGGGAAAAGCTTCCCACCGTTCACCCTATCTATGCCTTTCATAATTTTATACACCTATTGGGTGTAGAATTGGGTGAAGAAAGTTGTCGGTTGACTCCTGGCGAGGATGGCGACGCTGTACCCGATACACAGGGCCCTGCCTGAGCGCTGAGGCAGCCCCTCAACAAGGCAGCGGCTATTCCAGGCTGCCACGAGTATCCCCTGACTCCCTCTCCCCCCCCCCCCCCCCCCCCTCACCGCTCCGGTCCATGGCCTCCCTCCCCCCTGAGCCAGGGAAGCAGCACAAGGCCCCCATTCAGAAGCACCGTCGGATGCTCAAGGCAGAAATTCGATATTGCTGCCCTTTCTCACTCTCTCTTTCTCGTTGAGTGGATTTTAGAATTGTGCAAAGTCACGGGGACGGTACTCCGACACGGCCTTCGGAGGGTGGGGGGGTGACGGGGGGGGTTAGCTGCTGGAAACACTGGCAGGGGCAGCAGGAGGCCATTCGGCCGCTCGAGGCCTGCTGTACAGTACAGCGACATCAAGGCCAATCTCCCTCTCCGCCCCATTTTAACCACCTTTATTTTGGGACTGACAGTTTTTAGGAACATTTAAGCGGTTATTGGATAGGCACATGGAGCACACCAGGATGATAGGGAGTGGGATAGCTTGATCTTGGTTTCAGATAAAGCTCGGCACAACATTGTGGGCCGAAGGGCCTGTTCTGTGCTGTACTGTTCTATGTTCAATGTTCTAAAGGTATCAGCGTCTGCCCGGAATGTTCCACCCTTTCACCTGGATTTGATTTGATTTATTATTGTCACATGTATTGGGATACAGTGAAAAGTATTGTTTCTTGCTTGTTATAAAGACAAAGCATACCGTTCATAGAGTACATAGAGGGCGGCACGGTAGCACAGTGGTTAGCACTGCTGCTTCACAGCTCCAGGGACCTGGGTTCGATTCCCGGCTCGGGTCACTGTCTGTGTGGAGTTTGCACATTCTCCTCGTGTCTGCGTGGGTTTCCTCCGGGTGCTCCGGTTTCCTCCCACAGTCCAAAGATGTGCGGATTAGGTTGATTGGCCAGGTTTAAAAATTGCCCCTTAGAGTCCTGGGATGCGTAGGTTAGAGGGATTAGCGGGTAAATATGTGGGGATAGGGCCTGGGTGGGATTGTGGTCGGTGCAGACTCGATGGGCCGAATGGCCTCCTTCTGCACTGTAGGGTTTCTATGATTTCTATGATTACATAGGGGAGAAGGATTTGATTTATTATTGTCACATGTATTGGGATACAGTGAAAAGTATTGTTTCTTGCTTGTTATACAGACAAAGCATACCGTTCATAGAGTACATAGGGGAGAAGGATTTGATTTATTATTGTCACATGTATTGGGATACAGTGAAAAGTATTGTTTCTTGCGCACTATACAGACAAAGCATACCGTTCATAGAGTACATACAAGCGAGCATACCGTTCATAGAGAAGGAAAGGAGAGAGTGCAGAATGTAGTGTTACAGTCATAGCTAGGGTGTAGAGAAAGATCAACTTAATGCGAGGTAGGTCCATTCAAAAGTCTGACGGCAGCAGGGAAGAAGCTGTTCTTGAGTCGGTTGGTACGTGACCTCAGACTTTTGTATCTTCTTCCCGATGGAAGATGGTGGAAGAGAGAATGTCCGGGGTGCGTGGGGGTCCTTGATTATGCTGGCTGCTTTTCCCCGAGGCAGCGGGAAGTGTAGACAGAGTCAATGGATGGGAGGTTGGTTTGCATGATGGATTGGGCTACATTCACGACCCTTTGTAGTTCCTTGCGGTCTTGGGCAGAGCAGGAACCCAGACCAAGCTGTGAAACAACCAGAAAGAATGCTTTCTATGGTGCATCGTATACATTGGTGAGAAGATAAATATTCTCCCCATCAAACACTCCCAGGACAGGTACAGCACGGGGTTAGATACAGAGTAAAGCTCCCTCTACACTGTCCCCATCAAACACTCCCAGGACAGGTTCAGCACGGTGTTAGATACAGAGTAAAGCTCCCTCTACACTGTCCCCCATCAAACACTCCCTGGACAGGTACAGCACGGGGTTAGATACAGAGTAAAGCTCCCTCTACACTGTCCCCCATCAAACACTCCCAGGACAGGTGCAGCACGGGGTTAGATACAGAGTAAAGCTCCCTCTACACTGTCCCCCATCAAACACTCCCAGGACAGGTACAGCACGGGGTTAGATACAGAGTAAAGCTCCCTCTACACTGTCCCCATCAAACACTCCCAGGACAGGTGCAGCACGGTGTTAGATACAGAGTAAAGCTCCCTCTACACTGTCCCCCATCAAACACTCCCTGGACAGGTACAGCACGGGGTTAGATACAGAGTAAAGCTCCCTCTACACTGTCCCCCATCAAACACTCCCAGGACAGGTACAGCACGGGGTTAGATACAGAGTAAAGCTCCCTCTACACTGTCCCCCATCAAACACTCCCAGGACAGGTACAGCACGGGGTTAGATACAGAGTAAAGCTCCCTCTACACTGTCCCCCATCAAACACTCCCAGGACAGGTACAGCACGGGGTTAGATACAGAGTAAAGCTCCCTCTACACTGTCCCCCCATCAAACACTCCCAGGACAGGTACAGCACGGGGTTAGATACAGAGTAAAGCTCCCTCTACACTGTCCCCATCAAACACTCCCAGGACAGGTACAGCACGGGGTTAGATACAGAGTAAAGCTCCCTCTACACTGTCCCCATCAAACACTCCCAGGACAGGTACAGCACGGGGTTAGATACAGAGTAAAGCTCCCTCTACACTGTCCCCCATCAAACACTCCCAGGACAGGTACAGCACAGGGTTAGATACAGAGTAAAGCTCCCTCTACACTGTCCCCCATCAAACACTCCCAGGACAGGTACAGCACAGGGTTAGATACAGAGTAAAGCTCCCTCTACACCGTCCCCCCATCAAACACTCCCAGGACAGGTACAGCACGGGGTTAGATACAGAGTAAAGCTCCCTCTACACTGTCCCCCATCAAACACTCCCAGGACAGGTACAGCACGGGGTTAGATACAGAGTAAAGCTCCCTCTACACTGTCCCCCATCAAACACTCCCAGGACAGGTACAGCACGGGGTTAGATACAGAGTAAAGCTCCCTCTACACTGTCCCCATCAAACACTCCCAGGACAGGTGCAGCACGGTGTTAGATACAGAGTAAAGCTCCCTCTACACTGTCCCCCATCAAACACTCCCTGGACAGGTACAGCACGGGGTTAGATACAGAGTAAATCTCCCTCTACACTGTCCCCCATCAAACACTCCCAGGACAGGTACAGCACGGGGTTAGATACAGAGTAAAGCTCCCTCTACACTGTCCCCATCAAACACTCCCAGGACAGGTGCAGCACGGTGTTAGATACAGAGTAAAGCTCCCTCTACACTGTCCCCCATCAAACACTCCCTGGACAGGTACAGCACGGGGTTAGATACAGAGTAAAGCTCCCTCTACACTGTCCCCCATCAAACACTCCCAGGACAGGTACAGCACGGGGTTAGATACAGAGTAAAGCTCCCTCTACACTGTCCCCCATCAAACACTCCCAGGACAGGTACAGCACGGGGTTAGATACAGAGTAAAGCTCCCTCTACACTGTCCCCCCATCAAACACTCCCAGGACAGGTACAGCACGGGGTTAGATACAGAGTAAAGCTCCCTCTACACTGTCCCCATCAAACACTCCCAGGGCAGGTACAGCACGGGGTTAGATACAGAGTAAAGCTCCCTCTACACTGTCCCCATCAAACACTCCCAGGACAGGTACAGCACGGGGTTAGATACAGAGTAAAGCTCCCTCTACACTGTCCCCCATCAAACACTCCCAGGACAGGTACAGCACGGTGTTAGATACAGAGTAAAGCTCCCTCTACACTGTCCCCCATCAAACACTCCCAGGACAGGTACAGCATGGGGTTAGATACAGAGTAAAGCTCCCTCTACACTGTCCCACCATCAAACACTCCCAGGACAGGTACAGCACGGGGTTAGATACAGAGTAAAGCTCCCTCTACACTGTCCCCCATCAAACACTCCCAGGACAGGTACAGCACGGGGTTAGATACAGAGTAAAGCTCCCTCTACACTGTCCCCCATCAAACACTCCCAGGGCAGGGACAGCACAGGGTTAGATACAGAGTAAAGCTCCCTCTACACTGTCCCCCCATCAAACACTCCCAGGACAGGTACAGCACGGGGTTAGATACAGAGTAAAGCTCCCTCTACACTGTCCCCCATCAAACACTCCCAGGACAGGTACAGCACGGGGTTAGATACAGGGTAAAGCTCCCCCTACACTGTCCCCCATCAAACACTCCCAGGACAGGTACAGCACGGGGTTAGATACAGAGTAAAGCTCCCCCGACACTGTCCTCATTTCTGTGTATAATTATTCGAGCCCCCTGCCAGCCAAAGTGTTTCAAGGATTTGGAAACCATGGCAACCTTCCATTCAATGCTAACGGACTGGGTTGGAGTGTTCTTGTGTGGAGGCGAATCCAGGTTACAGGGACAAAGAGTGCTCACATCTGTAGCCAAAGGAGAAACCCAAGACTTGGTCCCAGTTCTGTGGAAACAGGTTTTACATCCTTAACTGTTTCAACCCTTGAATTAAAAGCATTTTTCAATTGATTAAGGGCTCCGAGCCTCGCTGGCTGGGCCAGCATTTATTGCCCATCCCTAGTTGCCCTTGGCGGGCAGTAGGGAGTCATAGAATCCCTACAGCGCAGAAGGAGGCCATTCGGCCCATCGAGCCTGCACCGACCACAATCCCACCCAGGCCCCGATCCCCAATCCATCAGGCAAACCAGCCTCCCATCCATTGACTCTGTCTACACAAAAAGCTCGGTCTATTCTCCTTGGAGAGACGAAGGATGAGGGGGGTGACCTGATAGAGGTGTATAAGATGTTGAGGGGTATTGATCGAGTGGACAGTCAGAGGCTTTTTCCCAGGGCCGAAATGGTTGCCACAAGAGGACACAGGTTTAAGGCGCTGGGGAGTAGGTACAGAGGAGATGTCAGGGGTAAGTTTTTCACTCAGAGGGTGGTGGGTGCGTGGAATGGGCTGCCGGTAGTGGTGGTGGAGGCGGATTCGATAGGGTCTTTTAAGAGACTTTTAGATAAGTACATGGAACTTAGTGAGATAGAGGGTGATAGCTAAGCCTAGTAATGGTTTTGTGAGAAGGAGCTCCTGCCTCACTAACCTGGTGGAGTTTTTTGAAGAAGTGACTAGAATGGTTGACGAGGGAAGGGCCGTGGATGTCGTCTACATGGACTTTAGTACAGCGTTTGACAAAGTCCCTCATGGTAGGTTGGTGCAAAAGGTTGGATCTCATGGGATAAAGGGGGAGGTGGCTAGATGGGTGGAGAACTGGCTTGGTCACAGAAAGAAGTTTAACGACACCGGGTTAAAGTCCAACAGGTTTATTTGGTAGCAAAAGCCACATCAAACTTCTTACTGTGTTTACCCCAGTCCAACGCCGGCATCTCCACATCTTGTGGTGAACCATCGTTGGTTCCCACTGTGGGATTGTTCTAATGTTGTTGTTGGGCTAGGGTGGGATTGATACCCCTGTGGTTGTTACTGTTGTGGCACATCCCAGTCGGGCTCCGCCTCCTGGGAGAGGTATAAGACCCCCTGCTCGGGCGGGACCTCATCAGTCTGGGATAGTGTGTTAAAGTTCTGTTAGTTCCATCGTTAGACAATAAAAGCCGCCTTTTACCGAAGCTTCGTGCCTCGTGTCCAATTGATGCGCATCACATCTTGATCACAGAAGACAGAGGGTGGTAGTGGAAGGGTCTTTGTCCAGCTGGAGGCCTGTGACTAGTGGTGTTCCGCAGGGCTCTGTATTGGGACCTCTGCTGTTTGTGATTTATATAAACGATCTGGAAGAAGGTGTAACTGGGGTGATCAGTAAGTTTGCGGACGACACAAAAATGGCTGGACTTGCAGATAGTGAGGAACATTGTCAGAGGCTACAGAAGGATATAGATAGGCTGGAAATTTGGGCAAAGAAATGGCAGATGGAGTTCAATCCAGATAAATGCGAAGTGATGCATTTTGGTAGAACTAACGTAGGGGGGGGAGCTATACGATAAATGGCAGAACCATAAAGGGTGTAGATACGCAGAGGGACCTGGGTGTGCAAGTCCACAGATCCTTGAAGGTGACGTCACAGGTGGAGAAGGTGGTGAATAAGGCATATGGCATGCTTGCCTTTATAGGACGGGGCATAGAGTATAAAAGTTGGGGTCTGATGTTGCAGATGTATAGAATGTTGGTTCGGCCGCATTTGGAATACTGCGTCCAGTTCTGGTCACCACACTACCGGAAGGACGTGGAGGCTTTGGAGAGAGTGCAGAGGAGGTTTACCAGGATGTTGCCTGGTATGGAGGGGCTTAGTTATGAGGAGAGATTGGGTAAACTGGGGTTGTTCTCACTGGAAAGACGGAGGATGAGGGGTGACCTAATAGAGGTGTATAAAATTATGAAAGGCATAGATAGGGTGAACGGTGGGAAGCTTTTCCCCGGGTCGGTGGTGACGTTCATGAGGGGTCATAGGTTCAAGGTGAAGGGGGGGAGGTTTAACACAGATACCAGAAGGACGTATTTTACACAGAGGGTGGTGGGGGCCTGGAATGCGCTGCCGGGCAAGGTGGTGGAGGCGGACACACTGGGAACATTTAAGACTTATCTAGACAGCCATATGAACGGAGTGGGAATGGAGGGATACAAAAGAATGGTCTAGTTTGGATCAGGGAGCAGCACAGGCTTGGAGGGCCAAAGGGCCTGTTCCTGTGCTGTATTGTTCTTTGTCTATTGTTCTTTAAAACCTTCGCTGCGCTCCCTCTATAGCAAGGATATCCTTCCTCAGATAAGGAGACCAAAACTGCACACAATACTCCAGGTGTGGCCTCACCAACGCCCTGTACAATTGCAGCAAAACATCCCTATCCCTGTACTCAAATTCTAACATTGAAAACACGGGGAGTGGGGGAGAATGTGGGACTCGCTCCCACAGGGAGTGGGGGAGAATGTGGGATTCACTCCCACAGGGAGTGGGGGGAGAATGTGGGACTCGCTCCCACGGGTAGAGTGGAGAATGTGGCACTCACTGCCACGGGGAGTGGGGGAGAATGTGGGACTTGCTCCCACGGGGAGTGGGGGAGAATGTGGGACTCGCTTCCACGGGGAGTGGGGAGAATGTGGGACTCGCTTCCACGGGGAGTGGGGAGAATGTGGGACTCGCTGACACGGGGAGTGGGGAGAGAATGTGGGACGCCCTCCCATGGGGGGAGTCGGGGAGAATGTGAGACTCGCTCCCACGGGGGGAGTCGGGGAGAATGTGGGACTCGCTCCCATGGGGGGAGTGGGGAGAATGTGGGACTCGCTCCCACGGGGAGTGGGGGAGAATGTGGGACTCGCTCCCACGGGGAGTGGGGGGAATGTGGGACTCGCTCCCACGGGGAGTGGGGGGAATGTGGGACTCGCTGCCACGGGGAGTGGGGGAGAATGTGGGACTCGCTCCCACGGGGAGTGGGAGAGAATGTGGGACTCGCTGCCACGGGGAGTGGGAGAGAATGTGGGACTCGCTGCCACGGGGAGTGGGGGAGAATGTGGGACTCGCTCCCACGGGGAGTGGGAGAGAATGTGGGACTCGCTGCCACGGGGAGTGGGGGAGAATGTGGGACTCGTTCCCACGGGGAGTCGGGGAGAATGTGGGACTCGTTCCCACGGGGAGTTGGGGAGAATGTGGGACTGGCTCCCACGGGGAGTGGGGGGAGAACTTGGGATTTGCTCCCACGGGGGGGGAAGTGATCAGTATCAACGCATTGAAGGGGGGGTGTTGGATAAACACATGCGGGTGACAGAGAGAGAGGGATATGGGGATGGGGATGGGATGAAGAGGTTGTGGGAGGGGGAGGCCCGTGTGGAACCCATACACGAGCATGGGGAGCTGGGCCGAATGGCCTTTCTGTGTGCTGGAAGTCCTATATTTGTCACCCTTACGTCTTGTCCCTTGGTGATGATGTCATGGCTTGGCCTAGTGACCTGCCTTCTCTCTCCATCCTGTTCCGTAGTTACGATGTTATATTTGCCGGCTCCCCCCTGGAATTGCTGAAGAAGTTCGTCCAGTTGAACCACAAGGTGGTCTTCGCTGCGGAAGGGTTCGTCTGGCCTGACCAGTCGCTCGCGGAGAAATATCCACCGGTCCGGAACGGGAAGCGGTATCTCAATTCCGGAGGTGAGATCTCACAACTTCAGTTTTTACTTAAAGTGAAGTCTATTTGTCACAAGAAGGCTTACATTCACACTGCAATGAAGTTACTGTGAAAGGTACTGGGGGCGACACGGTGGCACAGTGGGTTAGCACCGCTGCCTCACAGCGCCAGGGACCCGGGTTCGATTCCCGGCCTTGGGTCACTGTCTGTGCGGAGTCTGCACGTTCTCCCCGTGTCGGCGTGGGTTTCCTCCGGGTGCTCCGGTTTCCTCCCACACTCGCCCACGGGGAGTGGGGGAGAATGTGAGACTCGCTCCCATGGGGGAGAATGTGGGACTCGCTCCTATGTGGGAGTGGGGGAGAATGTGGGACTCACTCCCACAGCGAGTGGGGAGAATGTGGGACTCGCTCCCATGGGGAGTGGGGAGAATGTGGAACTTGCTCCCACGGGGAGTGGGGAGAATGTGGGACTCGCTCCCATGGGGAGTGGGGAGAATGTGGAACTTGCTCCCACGGGGAGTGGGGAGAATGTGGGACTCGCTCCCATGGGGAGTGGGGAGAATGTGGGACTCGCTCCCACGGGGAGTGGGGGAGAATGTGGGACTCGCTCCCACGGGGAGTGGGGGAGAATGTGGGACTCGCTTCCACGGGGAGTGGGGGAGAATGTGGGACTCGCTCCCACGGGGAGTGGGGAGAATGTGGGATTCGCTCCCACGGGGAGTGGGGAGAATGTGGAACTCGCTCCCACGGGGAGTGGGGGAGAATGTGGGACTCGCTCCCACGGGGAGTGGGGGAGAATGTGGGACTCGCTCCCACGGGGGAGTGGGGGGGAATGTGGGACTCACTCCCATGGGGAGTGGGGAGAATGTGGGACTCGCTTCCACGGGGGAGTGGGGGGAATGTGGAACTAGCTCCCACGGGGAGTGGGGGAGAATGTGGGACTCGCTCCCACGGGGGAGTGGGGGAGAATGTGGAACTCGCTCCCACGGGGAGTGGGGGAGAATGTGGGACTCGCTCCCACGGGGAGTGGGGGAGAATGTGGGACTCGCTTCCACGGGGAGTGGGGGGAATGTGGGACTCGCTCCCACGGGGAGTGAGGGAGAATGTGGGACTCGCTTCCACGGGGAGTGGGGGGAATGTGGGACTCACTCCCACGGGGAGTGGGGAGAATGTGGGACTCGCTCCCACGGGGAGTGGGGGGAATGTGGAACTAGCTCCCACGGGGGAGTGGGGGGAATGTGGGACTCGCTTCCACGGGGGAGTGGGGGGAATGTGGAACTAGCTCCCACGGGGAGTGGGGGGAATGTGGGACTCGCTCCCACGGGGGAGTGGGGGGAATGTGGAACTCGCTCCCACGGGGAGTGGGGGAGAATGTGGGACTCGCTCCCACGGGGGAGTGGGGGGAATGTGGGACTCGCTCCCACGGGGGAGTGGGGGGAATGTGGAACTCGCTCCCACGGGGGAGTGGGGGGAATGTGGAACTTGCTCCCACAGGGAGTGGGGGGAATGTGGAACTAGCTCCCACGGGGAGTCCGAAAGATGTGCTGGTTAGGGTGCATCGGCCGTGCTAAATTCTCCCTCAGTGTTACCCGAACAGGCGCCCGGAGTGTGGCGACTGGGGGATTTTCACAGTAACTTCATTGCAGTGTTAATGCAAGCCGACTTGTGACACTCATAAATAAATTAAAAAAGACTTCATGCCTGAGCGATAATCCTCAACCCCACTTTCCCGCCTTATCCCCATAACCCTCGTTTCCCTCACTGCTTAAAAATCTGTCTGTCTCAGTCTTGAACATGATTTACGACTTAATTTAAACCTTTTTAAAAATTCATTCGTGGGACATGGGCGTCGCTGGCTGGGCCCAGCATTTATTGCCCATCCCTAGTTGCCCCTTGGAGGGCAGTTGAGAGTCAACCACATTGGCTGTGGCTCTGGAGTCACATGTAGGCCAGACCGGGGTAAGGACGGCAGATTTCCTTCCCTAAAGGGAACCAGATGGGTTTTTCCGACAATGGGTCATCAGTAGATTCTTAATCCCAAAGTGATGAGAGGCGTTAGATGGTGGATAATCAGAGGCTTTTTCCCCAGGGTGGAAGAGACAATTACTCGGGGGCACAGGTTTAAAGTTTTAAAGTTTATTTATTAGTCACAAGTAAGGTTGACATTAACACTGCAATGAAGTTACTGTGACAATCCCCCTAGTCGCCGCACTCCTGTTCGGGTAACACTGAGGGAGAATTTAGCCCGGCCGATGCACCCTAACCAGCACGGTCTTTCGGACTGTGGGAGGAAACCGGAGCACCCGGAGGAAACCCACGCAGACACGGGGAGAACGTGCAGACTCCGCACAGACAGTGACCCAAGCCGGGAATCGAACCCGGGTCCCTGGCGCTGTGAGTCGGCAGCGCCAACCCGCTGTGCCGCCCGTCACATGGTCATCATTAGATTTTTAATTCCTGAATTTTATTGGATTGAAATTTCACCACCTGCCGTGGTAGGATTCGATTTTTGATTTGATTTGATTTATTATTGTCACATGTATTGGGACTCAGTGAAAAGTATTGTTTCTTGCGCACTATACAGACAAAGCATACCGTTCATAGAGTACGGAGGGGAGAAGGAAAGGAGAGGGTGCAGAATGTAGTGTTATAGTCATAGCTAGGGTGCAGAGAAAGATCAACTTAATGCGAGGTAGGTCCATTCAAAAGTCTGACAGCAGCAGGGAAGAAGCTGTTCTTGAGTCGGTTGGTACGTGACCTCAGACTTTTGTATCTTGTTCCCGACGGAAGAAGGTGGAAGAGAGAATGTCCGGGGTGCGTGGGGTCCTTGATTATGCTGGCTGCTTTTCCCCGAGGCAGCGGGAAGTGTAGACAGAGTCAATGGATGGGAGGCTGGGTTTGCGTGATGGATTGGGCTACATTCACGACCCTTTGTAGTTCCTTGCGGTCTTGGGCAGAGCAGGAGCCCCAGACCAAGCTGTGATACAACCAGAAAGAATGCTTTCTATGGGGCATCTGTAAAAGTTGGTGAGAGTCGTAGCTGACATGCCGAATTTCCTTAGTCTCCTGATCTTTCTCTACACCCTAGCTATGACTGTAACACTACATTCTGCACCCTCTCCTTTCCTTCTCTATGAACGGTATGCTTTGTCTGTATAGTGCGCAAGAAACAATACTTTTCACTGCGTCCCAATACATGTGACAATAATAAATCAAATCCTTCTCCCCTGTGTACTCTATGAACGGTATGCTTTGTCTGTATAGCGCGCAAGAAACAATACTTTTCACTGTATCCCAATACATGTGACAACAATAAATCTAATCATATCTAATTGGTTGGTGATGTGAGGGGCTGCGTCAGTGTCAAGACCGTCACAAAGGGAACATCCAGGAAAGTTCGCTCGGTCAGATGGTTCCAGGTGGCTGCAGGTTGGTCACTGCTGGCCAGAGGCATCTCTGGAGGCCGTTCCCAGTGACCTGTTGCCCTCCCAGGGAGCAGCTAGCCCGGTACACACCAGGGCGGACAGACAGGAGGAAGTGGGGATTGGGTGACACGGATCGAGCCCACAGGACAAACGGGAATAGTGAATCTTTCAGGCGAGAGTGGGAGGTTGGAGCATGAGAAGTTTCAGATCTGGCACTGTGCTCTCTGTCTCTCTGTTCACCAGCTGCTTTGTTTTGTCACCTCAATGTCTCGGATATCTTTCACTCAGTCCTACTTCTCATCAGCTCATCTTAAATATCACATTTCACTCCCTCTCGATTCCCTTTGGAGAGGATTATAGGTCATTGGACTCGTATTACCCCCTGCGCGCGTGTCCCCCCCTGCGCGCGTGTCCCCCCTGCGCGCGTGTCCCCCCTGCGCGCGTGTCCCCCCTGCGCGCGTGTCCCCCCTGCGCGCGTGTCCCCCCTGCGCGCGTGTCCCCCCTGCGCGCGCGTCCCCCTGCGCGCGCGTCCCCCTGCGCACGTGTACCCCTGGGCACGTGTCCCCCTGCGCACGTGTCCCCCTGCGCACGTGTTCCCCTGCGCGCGTGTCCCCCTGCGCGCGTGTCCCCCCTGCGCGCGCGTCCCCCCTGCGCGCGCGTCCCCCCTGCGCACGGGTCCCCCTGCGCACGCGTCCCCCTGCGCGCGCGTCCCCCTGCGCGCGCGTCCCCCTGCGCGCGCGTCCCCCTGCGCGCGTGTACCCCTGGGCACGTGTCCCCCTGCGCACGTGTCCCCCTGCGCACGCGTCCCCCTGGGCGCGCGTCCCCCTGGGCGCGCGTCCCCCTGGGCGCGCGTCCCCCTGGGCGCGCGTCCCCCTGGGCGCGCGTCCCCCTGGGCGCGCGTCCCCCTGCGCGCGCGTCCCCCTGCGCGCGCGTCCCATTGCGCGCGCGTCCCCCTGCGCACGCGTCCCCCTGGGCGCGTGTCCCCCTGCGCACGTGTCCCCCTGTGCACATTTACCGGGCTCTGTGTTTAACCGCGGGGTTTACCGGGCTCTGTGTTTAACCGCGGGGTTTACCGGGCTCTGTGTTTAACCGCGGGGTTTACAGGGCTCTGTGTTTAACCGCGGGGTTTACCGGGCTCTGTGTTTAACCGCGGGGTTTACCGGGCTCTGTGTTTAACCGCGGGGTTTACCGGGCTCTGTGTTTAACCGCGGGGTTTACCGGGCTCTGTGTTTAACCGCGGGGTTTACCGGGCTCTGTGTTTAACAGCGGGGTTTACCGGGCTCTGTGTTTAACCGCGGGGTTTACCGGGCTCTGTGTTTAACCGCGGGGTTTACCGGGCTCTGTGTTTAACCGCGGGGTTTACCGGGCTCTGTGTTTAACCGCGGGGTTTACCGGGCTCTGTGTTTAACCACGGGGTTTACCGGGCTCTGTGTTTAACCGCGGGGTTTACCGGGCTCTGTGTTTAACCGCGGGGTTTACCGGGCTCTGTGTTTAACCGCGGGGTTTACCGGGCTCTGTGATTAACCGCGGGGTTTACCGGGCTCTGTGTTTAGCCGCGAGGTTTACCGGACTCTGTGTTTAACCGCGGGGTTTACCGGGCCCTGTGTTTTGCCGCGGGATTTACCGGGCTCTGTGTTTAGCCGCGGGGTTTACCGGGCTCTGTGTTTAACCGCGGGGTTTTTCCGGGCTCTGTGTTTAGCCGCGGGGTTTACCGGGCTCTGTGTTTAGCCGCGGGGTTTACCGGGCTCTGTGTTTAACCGCGGGGTTTACCGGGCTCTGTGTTTAACCGCGGGGTTTACCGGGCTCTGTGTTTAACCGCGGGATTTACCGGGCTCTGTGTTTAACCGCGGGGTTTACCGGGCTCTGTGTTTAACAGCGGGGTTTACCGGGCTCTGTGTTTAACCGCGGGGTTTACCGGGCTCTGTGTTTAACCGCGGGGTTTACCGGGCTCTGTGTTTAACCGCGGGGTTTACCGGGCTCTGTGTTTAACCGCGGGGTTTACCGGGCTCTGTGTTTAACCGCGGGGTTTACCGGGCTCTGTGTTTAACCGCGGGGTTTACCGGGCTCTGTGTTTAACCGCGGGGTTTACCGGGCTCTGTGTTTAACAGCGGGGTTTACCGGGCTCTGTGTTTAACCGCGGGGTTTACCGGGCTCTGTGTTTAACCGCGGGGTTTACCGGGCTCTGTGTTTAACCGCGGGGTTTACCGGGCTCTGTGTTTAACCGCGGGGTTTACCGGGCTCTGTGTTTAACCGCGGGGTTTACCGGGCTCTGTGTTTAACCGCGGGGTTTACCGGGCTCTGTGTTTAACCGCGGGGTTTACCGGGCTCTGTGATTAACCGCGGGGTTTACCGGGCTCTGTGTTTAGCCGCGAGGTTTACCGGACTCTGTGTTTAACCGCGGGGTTTACCGGGCCCTGTGTTTTGCCGCGGGATTTACCGGGCTCTGTGTTTAGCCGCGGGGTTTACCGGGCTCTGTGTTTAACCGCGGGGTTTTTCCGGGCTCTGTGTTTAGCCGCGGGGTTTACCGGGCTCTGTGTTTAGCCGCGGGGTTTACCGGGCTCTGTGTTTAACCGCGGGGTTTACCGGGCTCTGTGTTTAACCGCGGGGTTTACCGGGCTCTGTGTTTAACAGCGGGGTTTACCGGGCTCTGTGTTTAACCGCGGGGTTTACCGGGCTCTGTGTTTAACCGCGGGATTTACCGGGCTCTGTGTTTAACCGCGGGGTTTACCGGGCTCTGTGTTTAACCGCGGGGTTTACCGGGCTCTGTGTTTAACCACGGGGTTTACCGGGCTCTGTGTTTAACCGCGGGGTTTACCGGGCTCTGTGTTTAACCGCGGGGTTTACCGGGCTCTGTGTTTAACCGCGGGGTTTACCGGGCTCTGTGATTAACCGCGGGGTTTACCGGGCTCTGTGTTTAGCCGCGAGGTTTACCGGACTCTGTGTTTAACCGCGGGGTTTACCGGGCCCTGTGTTTTGCCGCGGGATTTACCGGGCTCTGTGTTTAGCCGCGGGGTTTACCGGGCTCTGTGTTTAGCCGCGGGGTTTACCGGGCTCTGTGTTTAGCCGCGGGGTTTACCGGGCTCTGTGTTTAGCCGCGGGGTTCACCGGGCTCTGTGTTTAGCCGCAGGGTTTACCGGGCTCTGTGTTTAACCGCGGGGTTTACCGGGCTCTGTGTTTAACCGCGGGGTTTACCGGGCTCTGTGTCTAACCGCGGGGTTTACCGGGCTCTGTGTTTAGCCGCGGGGTTCACCGGGCTCTGTGTTTAGCCGCAGGGTTTACCGGGCTCTGTGTTTAGCCGCGGGATTCACCGGGCTCTGTGTTTAGCCGCAGGGTTTACCGGGCTCTGTGTTTAACCGCGGGGTTTACCGGGCTCTGTGTTTAACCGCGGGGTTTACCGGGCTCTGTGTTTTGCCGCAGGGTTTATCGGCTTTGCCCCGGTTATTGCCAGCATCGTGCAGCAATGGAAGTTCAAAGATGATGATGACGACCAGCTGTTCTACACTAAGATTTACCTCAACGCCATCCTGCGGGTAAGTGAGCAGGAGAATCCCCCCCCCCCCAGTACCCCACCCCCTTTGTGGGTTCCCCTCCCTCCCTCCCTGGCCTGGGGAGTGAACCCCCACCTATGTGTGTGGGTGGAGGGTGTTTGGGGGGCGGGGGGGATGCTTGGGTTGGGGAAATGGCTGCCAACTGGGGGCAACGTAAGAGTCCTCTTTGTTCCCACAGGAGAAATACAAGATGGCTCTCGACCACCAATCTACCATCTTCCAAAACCTCAACGGCGCTTTAGGTAAGGTGACAAACTTCGACTGTCCACTTGCGACCCTGCCCTGGACACCTCCTCCCCCCTTCCCCCCGCTCTGCACAGTGCTCCCATTCCCCTCCCATCCCATAAGACCATAAGATATAGGAGCAGAATTAGGCCACTCGGCCCATCGAGTCTGCACCGACCACAATCCCACCCAGGCCCTATTCCCATAACCCCACAATTTACCCTAGCTAATCCCCATGACACTAAGGGGCAATTTAGCATGGCCAATCCACCTAACCCGCACATCTTTGGACACTAAGAGGCAATTTAGCATGGCCAATCCACCTAACCCGCACATCTTTGGACACTAAGAGGCAATTTAGCATGGCCAATCCACCTAACCCGCACATCTTTGGACACTAAGGGGCAATTTAGCATGGCCAATCCACCTAACCCGCACATCTTTGGACACTAAGAGGCAATTTAGCATGGCCAATCCACCTAACCTGCACATCTTTGGACACTAAGGGGCAATTTAGCATGGTCAATCCACCTAACTTGCACATCTTTGGACTGTGGGAGGAAACCGGAGCACCCGGAGGAAACCCACGCAGACACGGGGAGAACGTGCAGACTCCGCACCGACAGTGACCCCAAGCCGGGAATCGAACCCGGGTCCCTGGCGCTGTGAGGCAGCAGCGCTAACCCACTGGGCCACCCCTAAAATAGCAGAAAAAGATTTTGATCCGTCGACCTCTGGTCTCATCCCCATTCTCCTGCCCTTTTCCCCATAACCCCCGATCCCCTTATTAATCAGGAACCTATCTATCTCTGTCTTAAAGACACTCAATGACCCGGCCTCCGCAGCCTTCTGCGGCAAAGACTTCCACTGATTCACCACCCTCTGGCTGAAGAAATTCCTCCTCATCTCTGTTTTAAAGGATCGTCCCTTTAGCCTGAGGCTGTGCCCTCTGGTTCTAGTTTTTCCTACTCGTGGAAACATCCTCTCCACGTCCACTCTATCCAGGCCTCGCAGTATCCTGTAAGTTTCAATAAGATCCCCCTGCCGTCCATCTTAAATTATATCCCTCTATTCAGTGAGATCCTGGGCTTGTTTGATTGAGGTCTTTTTCTTTATCCATCCGTGGGACACGGGCGTCGCTGGCTGGGCCCACATTTATTGCCCATCCCTCGTTGCCCTTGGAGGGGCAGTTAGAGTCAACCTCAGTGGCTGTGGGCCCTGGAGTCACATGTAGGCCAGACCGGGGTAAAGACGGCAGATTTCCTTCCCTAAAGGACATGAGTGAACCAGGGTAAGGACACAGGCACGGGGTGGGGGCAGAACGTGCAGACTCCGCACAGTGACCCGAGCCGGGAATCGAACCCAGGTCCCTGGCGCTGTGAGTCAGCGGTGCTAACCCGCCGTGCCACCTTCTCTGTTTTTGTGTGTGTGTGTTATCAGTCGCAGCAAGACCTCCCTGCATTTATACTCCATCGTCCCTCTGCAATCGAGGTTACGTTCCACCTGCCCCCCCCCGAATTACTGCCTGTACCTGCCTGCTAATATTTTCTAATTCGAGGACGGGACCCCCCCAACCATCCCGAACTTTCTGCAATCTCCCTCAATTTAAATAATATCCCCCCTACCCCCACACCAGAGTGTCACTGTGTGTGAACACAAGCAATCTTTGGACACTAAGGGACAATTTAGCACGGCCAATCCACCTAACCTACACATCTTTGGGCACTAAGGGACAATTTAGCACAGCCAATCCACCTAACCTACACATCTTTGGGCACTAAGGGACAATTTAGCATGGCCAATCCACCTAACCTACACATCTTTGGACACTAAGGGACAATTTAGCATGGCCAATCCACCTAACCTGCACATCTTTGGACACTAAGGGACAATTTAGCACAGCCAATCCACCTAACCTACACATCTTTGGGCACTAAGGGACAATTTAGCACAGCCAATCCACCTAACCTACACATCTTTGGACACTAAGGGGCAATTTAGCATGGCCAATCCACCAAACCTGCACATCTTTGGACACTAAGGGGCAATTTAGCATGGCCAATCCACCTAACCTGCACATCTTTGGACACTAAGGGGCAATTTAGCATGGCCAATCCACCAAACCTGCACATCTTTGGACACTAAGGGTGAATTTAGCATGGCCAATCCCCCATACCTGCACATCTTTGGACACTAAGGGACAATTTAGCATGGCCAATCCACCTAACCTGGACATCTTTGGACACTAAGGGGCAATTTAGTCCCATCCCTAACTGGGCGGGGTGGTGGGGGTGGGAGGGCTGTAGACGTATCCGCTGTGCCGTGACTGTATCTCACCATCGGCTCTCTCTCTTTCTCTCTCTCGGTTAACAAAAAAACCCCCGTCCCCCGGTGTGCCGCCGTCTCCCAGATGAGGTGGTGGTGAAGTTCGAGAAAGGGAAGGCCAGAGTGCGAAACATCGCCCAGGACACGTTACCGGTGGTCGTCCATGGCAACGGGCCTACCAAGGTAGGCTGTGCCCTCATTCCCTTCGACCCCGGCGGAGCCCGGGGCGTGTGGTGATTTTTATTAAGCCGGGTCGGTGCGGATTGTGTTTTTAAATCCATGTTCTGAACTCCCAGCTCCAGCTGAACTATCTGGGAAATTATATCCCAAACGCCTGGAATCACGAGGCCGGCTGTGGAATCTGTGATGAGGATTTACTGGACATGACGCAGCTACAGGTAATCCTCGTGTGTGTGTGTGTGTGAGTATGTCACCCTGTGTGTGAGAGACCCTGTGTGTGTGTGCCTTTGTGTCACCCTGTATGTGTGTGTGTGTGACCCTGTGTGTGTGTGTGTGTGCCTTTGTGTCACTGTGTGTGTGTGTGTATGTGTGAGAGAGACCCTGTGTGTGTGTGACCCCGTGTGTGTGTGTGTGAGACCCTGTGAGCGTGTGTGTGTGTGTGTGTGCCTTTGTGTCACCGTGCGCATGTCTGTCACCTTTTGTGTGTGTGGGTATGTGACCCTGTGTGTGAGTGTGTGTGTGTGAGAGACTATGTGTGTGTGTGTGTGTGTGCATGCACAAGGGGTCCCCGGGGGGGTGTATCAGTATTTACAGGGGGGGTCCCCGGGGGAGAGTGTGTCAGTATTTACAGAGGGTTCCCGGGGGAGAGTGTGTCAGTATTTACAGAGGGTCCCCGGGGGGAGAGTGTGTCAGTATTTACAGGGGGTCCCCGGGGGAGAGTGTGTCAGTATTTACAGAGGGTCCCCGGGGGGAGTGTGTCAGTATTTACAGGGCGTTCCCGGGGGAGAGTGTGTCAGTATTTACAGGGGGTCCCCGGGGGGAGAGTGTGTCAGTATTTACAGGGGGGGTCCCCGGGGGAGAGTGTGTCAGTATTTACAGAGGGTCCCCGGGGGGAGTGTGTCAGTATTTACAGGGCGTTCCCGGGGGAGAGTGTGTCAGTATTTACAGGGGTCTCCCGGGGGAGAGTGTGTCAGTATTTACAGGGGGGTCCACGGGGGGAGAGTGTGTCAGTATTTACAGAGGGTCCCCGGGGGGAGTGTGTGTCAGTATTTACAGGGGGTCCCCGGGGGAGAGTGTGTCAGTATTTACAGGGCGTTCCCAGGGAGAGAGTGTGTCAGTATTTACAGGGGGTCCCTGGGGGAGAGTGTGTCAGTACTTACAGGGGGTCCCCGGGGGAGAGTGTGTCAGTATTTACAGGGGGTCCCCGGGGGGAGAGTGTGTCAGTATTTACAGGGCGTTCCCGGGGGAGAGTGTGTCTGTATTTACATGGGGTCCCCGGGGAGAGTGTGTCAGTATTTACAGGGAGGGTCCCCGGGGGAGAGTGTGTCAGTATTTACAGGGCGTTCCCGGGGGAGAGTGTGTCTGTATTTACATGGGGTCCCCGGGGAGAGTGTGTCAGTATTTACAGGGAGGGTCCCCGGGGGAGAGTGTGTCAGTATTTACAGGGGGTCCCCGGGGGAGAGTGTGTCAGTATTTACAGGGGGTCCCCAGGGGAGAGTGTGTCAGTATTTACAGGGGTCCCCGGGGGGGAGAGTGTGTCAGTATTTACAGGGGGGGGTCTCTGGGGAGAGTGTGTGTCAGTATTTACAGGGGGGGGTCTCTGGGGAGAGTGTGTCAGTATTTACAGGGGGTCCCCGGGTGGGAGAGTGTGTCAGTATTTACAGGGGGTCCCCGGGGGGAGAGTGTGTCAGTATTTTCGGGGGGATCCCCGGGGGGAGAGTGTGTCAGTATTTTCGGGGGGATCCCCGGGGGGAGAGTGTGTCAGTATTTTCGGGGGGATCCCCGGGGGGAGAGTGTGTCAGTATTTTCGGGGGGATCCCCGGGGGGAGAGTGTGTCAGTATTTACAGGGGGTCCCCGGGGGGAGAGTGTGTCAGTATTTACGGGGGGGTCCCCGGGTGGGAGAGTGTGTCAGTATTTACAGGGGGTCCCCGGGGGGAGAGTGTGTCAGTATTTACAGGGGGTTCCCGGGTGGGAGAGTGTGTCAGTATTTACAGGGGGTCCCCGGGGGGAGAGTGTGTCAGTATTTACGGGGGGGTCCCCGGGTGAGAGACTGTGTCAGTATTTACAGGGGGTCCCCGGGGGGAGAGTGTGTCAGTATTTACAGGGGGTCCCCGGGGGGAGAGTGTGTCAGTATTTACAGGGGGTCCCCGGGGGGAGAGTGTGTCAGTATTTACAGGGGGTTCCCTGGGGGGAGAGTGTGTCAGTATTTTCGGGGGGGGTCCCCGGGGGGAGAGTGTGTCAGTATTTTCGGGGGGGGTTCCCCGGGGGGAGAGTGTGTCAGTATTTTCGGGGGGGGTTCCCCGGGGGGAGAGTGTGTCAGTATTTTCGGGGGGGGTTCCCCGGGGGGAGAGTGTGTCAGTATTTTCGGGGGGGGGGGTGGATTTGCTCTGTTGAAACTGTGAACTCTCTCTCTGGCTCTCTGTCTGAAATGTTCCTTTTTTGCCCCCTCTCCCCCCCTCCCGCCCCCCTCCCCAGGATGAAGACTTTCCTCAGGTGCTGATTGGGGTTTTTATCCTTCAGCCCACCCCCTTCCTCCCCGAATTCCTGGAACGCCTCGCCGCCCTCGACTACCCAGCGGAACAGAGGAGCCTCTTTATATATAACAGGGTGCGTAGGGCCCCAAACTACCCCCACAGGCCGGGGAGGGGGTGGTGGTGGGGAGGGGCACGGGCGAGAGGGGGGGGTCTCGCTTGTCCCACACTGTTCCAAAGCCGAGTTTGCGCAAAATGTGGGAAAAGCCGGTTTTGGGTCAGTGCCGAGATGTTTAAAACGCCGGTGCACACGGGGTACCCAGATTGCAACATTGGTAACCAGGACCGAGCAACGGGATTGCCTTGGTAACGGGCTTGGCGGGCTTTCGAATTTCGACAGCCTCGCAGTCCAAAGAAGACACTCGGCCACCAGGAACCTGTCGAATTTGAATCTTGCCCTTGTTGACAACTTCAGACCAATTCCGGGCGTGGGAAAGTTGATGAGGTCATCTCAGTTAGGAAAAGAGGGACTCTGCGGCCTGCTCTGCAGCTCAACTGAAGAACTACCACCTCTCGACACCTAGAGAGGGAAAAAGCGGCCTCCTGCCAGCTTCAAGGTATCTCTTCAGCAAACTCTCCACCTATCTAACGAAGCGTACCCAAAATCAGAAAGAGTTTTGCAGACAGTGGAATCAACAGAAGAACTCCAAAGGTTTTCCCAAAGCCACAAACCTGGTTGTATCTTTATTTGGGACTGGCTGAATTCTGTTGTTATCTATTTTTTTTGTCAATGAAGGAACCTTGTACTTATTTGAACAGCGTTCCAGTCGTAGCTTACTTCAATCGATATGTTACTTGTTCGGTTAAAGTTCCCGGTTGGTTCAGTAAATAACTTGTTAATTATTCGCTGAAAGCGAGTGTCACATCGTTCTGTTGACTGTGATGAGAATGATAACAGTTCACGCCTTGGCAAACACTTTGACCAGATTGTGAAGCGAGGGATTGCTCTTTGCGGGATGCGGCGTCTCAGGATGGGATCAACCTCTGCGCCGTAACGCACACAAACCTCGCCCTCCCATCCCTGCTGAGAGGGCGGGAGAGGAGGGGGGGTGGGGGATGTGCGGAGTGTGACGTAACGGCGGGGGAGTGGGGGGGGGGAATCCTTTGACCCCCTGACCTTTCCCTCTGGCCTCTTCCAGTCCGATTGAGCCCTTGACCTCCGAGTCAGAAGGTGGCAGCCTCGCAGTGCGGTGACTGGGGGGGAGGGGGGGGCTGCCGCACTGTCAGAGGCGCCCTCAGTTGGGACGAACGAGGGGGGGAGGGGGTGGGGGAGACAGCCAGAGAGGTCAACTAGGCCCGATGTCCCAAGTCTTGCCGATCCAGGAGGGGGAGGCGTGTGGGGGGGGGGGGGGCACAATTCTCACTGGTGCCCCCTCCCCTCCCTTCCTTCCCCACCAATACCTAGGGTTAAATGAGGAGGGGGAGGGCGAACCCAGCTAGGGTCTTGCAGGTTGCGGCTTTTTTTGCGAAGGCTTTTGTTGACCCACCCTCCGGCCCGATGGTTCGGTGAGCGTGGCTCCGGAGTGCAGGCCGATGGGGAACCTTTTCGGGCCGAGGTCGGGCCTATTCAAGGCCTGTGCCCACTTGCCCGCCTCACGCCCCGCGTTGGCTGATTATAAATTCACCCTCTCTCTCTCTCTGTGCCAAGCAGGAAGTTTACCACGAGAAACACATCCAGAGGTTCTGGGAGAAGCACCAGGAAGATTTTTACAGCATCAAAGTCGTTGGTCCGGAGGAGGAGTTGACAGAGGGCGAAGCCAGGGACATGGGCATGTGAGTCAGGCGAGGCTCAGGCTCCGGCCTACTCAGGCTCCGGCCTACTCAGGCCTCGCTCTGCAGTTTTCCGTGCGTGTGTGTACATGCGTGACTCTGTTCGTACATCCAGGCCATTACTGCTCATTCCTCCCACCTCTGTAACACAAACCCCACGCCGGCTGATCGCCTACTGAAACCCTCACCCGCTGTGAGGTTTGATTATCACCTTCCGTCACTCACTGAGCCCCATCCCGGTTTATCGATGACTGCATTTAAACAATCCCATTTCCCCGCTCCCGCCACCGTGGCCTCTCCCCCCTCCCCCCTTCCCCATGGCCTCGTAACCCCCCGCTCTCTCCCCCTCCCTCCGTTCCTCTCTTCCACTCCCACCCTCCTCTCCCCCCTCCCTCTTCCCTCTCCCCCCTCCCCCCTCCCCACGGGACGTGCTGTCTCTGCTCTGATTAGCTGTTGTATTTTCCAGGGATTTGTGTCGGAAGGATGTGGATTGTGAATATTATTTCAGCGTCGACTCTGATGTGATTCTGAGCAACTCAAAAACCCTCCAAATACTCATCGAACACAACAAGTAAGGATCACCTCAGCTGCCTCACCCTCCACCCTCACTCCCTCCTCCAGCCCCTCCGACCATCACTCCCTCCCTATCTCTGTAACCTCCTCCAGCCCCCTACACCCCTCCCTATCTCTGTAACCTCCTCCAGCGCCGACACCCCCTCCCTATCTCCATAACCTCCTCCAGCCCCTACACCCCTCCCTATCTCTGTAACCACCTCCAGCCCCTACACTCCCTCCCTATCTCTGTAACCTCCTCCAGCCCCGACACCCCCTCCCTATCTCCATAACCTCCTCCAGCCCCTACACCCCTCCCTATCGCTGTAACCACCTCCAGCCCCTCCACCCCCTCCCTATCTCTGTAACTCCTCCAGCCCCGACACCCCCTCCCTATCTTCATAACCTCCTCCAGCCCCGACACCCCTCCCTATCTCTGTAACCTCCTCCAGCCCCTACACCCCCTCCCTATCTCTGTAACCTCCTACAGCCCCTCCACCCCCTCCCTATCTCTATAACCTCCTCCAGCCCCTACACCCCTCCCTATCTCTGTAACCTCCTACAGCCCCTCCACCCCCTCCCTATCTCTATAACCTCCCCCAGCCCCTACACCCCCTCCCTATCTCTGTAACCTCCTCCAGCCCCTACACCCCCTCCCTATCTCTGTAACCTCCTCCAGCCCCTACATCCCCTCCCTATCTCTAACCTCCTCCAGCCCCTGCACCCCCTCCCTATCTCTGTAACCTCCTCCAGGCCCCTACACTCCTCCCTATCTCTGTAACCTCCTCCCAGCCCCTACACCCCCTCCCTATCTCTGTAACCTCCTCCAGGCCCCTACACCCCCTCCCTATCTCTGTAACCCCCTCCAACCCCCCTACACCCCCTCCCTATCTCTGTAACCTCCTCCAGCCCCCCTACACCCCCTCCCTATCTCTGTAACCTCCCCCAGCCCCTACACCCCCTCCCTATCTCTGTAACCTCCTCCAGGCCCCTACACCCCCTCCCTATCTCTGTAACCTCCCCCAGCCCCTACACCCCCTCCCTATCTCTGTAACCTCCCCCAGCCCCTACACCCCCTCCCTATCTCTGTAACCTCCCCCAGCCCCTACACCCCCTCCCTATCTCTATAACCTCCTCCAGGCCCCTACACCCCCTCCCTATCTCTGTAACCTCCTCCAGCCCCTACACCCCTCCCTATCTCTGTAACCTACTCTAGCCTCCCATTCCCTCCAGCCTTCAGCTGCCTGGAGGACCCTACACCCCCTCCCTAGGATTTCCCCCCCTTCACCTCTCTCTATTCTCTCTCTCTCTCTCCGCTCTCTCTCTCTCTCTCTGTCTGTCTCTTACTCTCAGCCTCTTCTCTCTCTTTCCCCTCCTCTCTCTCTCTGTCTCCTCGCTCTCTGTGTTCTCTCTCTCTCTCCCCCTCCCCTCCCCTCCTCTCCCGCCCCTCCCCTCCCCTCCCTCTCTCCCACCCCTCCCCTCCCTCTCTCCCGCCCCTCCCCTCCCTCTCTCCCGCCCTTCCCCTCCCTCTCTCCCACCCCTCTTTCCCTCTCTCTCTCTCTCTTCTTTACATGCTCCTTAAAACCGGCCTCTGTGTCGGGGTTTGGAGGGGGGGCGGTTGCCGGTCCCTCCTATCCCCTCGGGTGACTTGCTTTTGAATCCGTTGGGCGCTATATAAATGCAACTCATTATCGGTTAATCGCACTCCTATCCCCCCTCCCTCCCCCCAGTAGTGGGGACCCTCGCCCCGGGGCTGTCCCGCACGTGCCGACTCCAGTACC